>NW_026606692.1:1127500-1280000 GCF_029890125.1 Rhinichthys klamathensis goyatoka
TTTATTGTCCTGTTTTATTTAGAATTCTGTCACAGTACCGAAGTAAAATGTGTTGTGAATGCTATTCCATGCCGTTATAGAGATATAGATGAATGCAAAATTGAGAGCTTGCTTTATTTCAAAAACACTGCTAATGACTCCAAGGCGGTTTTCACCTCAGCTACATCCCTGCTGCTCAATCCTGTTGAATGTTTAATATATTCCCGTTGATGGCAATAAATATAGTTTGAGTGACGGTTCAGCTTGATTCATATGACCTATAGGCACTCGCTTTAGCAGCTTAATGCCTCCCACCCACAGAACTGATACTGCGAAAGTCAATTACGCCATTCTTCCTCTTACCTTCAACATTCTCAATGCAATGTGAAAAATGTATGTTGTTTAACTTGGAAAGTGAAACTTAAAATGTGTCAGCCATTTGTGCATTAAAGGTTCTTTTTTAAAGGGGTCCAATAATGTCCCTTTTTACAAGATTTAAAATAAGTCTCTGATGTCCCCAGAGTGCGTATGTGAAGTTTTAGCTCAAAATACAAAATACCCCACATATATATTTTTATAGCATGTTAAAATTGTCACTTTTTGAGGGTGAGAAAAAATGTCCTTTTAAATGCAAATGAGCTGCTGCTCCTGGCACAGAGGGCGGAGCTTCAAGAGCTGTGTGTGTGTGTGTGTGCGTGTGTGTGTGTGTGTGTGTCGGCGTGTGTGTGTGTGTGTGTGTGTTAGCAGCTCTGATTACCTCACACAGACACGCACTGAAAATTATAGAAACTGTTCAGCCTTTTATGTTCAAACTGGAGTCGAACAAAATGGAGAGATTCAGTAAGAAGTGACAACATGTAGAATGCAACAGGACGTTTCTGAATGGATAGTTAATGCATTTATGAAGTTAACTATCTTCAAGTCACTGATTAGCATATTCTGTCATACTAATCTTTAAATCATGCTCCATGAAGATAGATCGGTGTTGCGTGTTCCCGGTTTATATTTACCGGTTTATATTTATTTTGGATGTGGTTTATATTTAGTGAAGCTCGTTGTAGTTCCTACCAGCCGTTTGTTGTAGTCCTTAAAAAGCAATTTCTTTAAAAGAAAATATCTCCCTTTGCTTTGCACTTTATGCGTTGTAACTTTGCAGATGCTGTGTATGCATCAAACAGCAACATTACACACTAACTAAAGTTAGAAAAAGTGAAATCATAATCAACCACTTCTTTAAGCTAAACTTCCTGATGTGCTTTGCCTTCTTTTTCAAACCACTTTGGCTTTGTTTTGCATTTTTCAGAGCTCATTTTCTGCGCTATAGATTTTAAATCAGTATATTGCTCCCCCACAGAGAGATATCGACCGGCTTTATAGTGCCGCGCTTCGATTAGCAAAAGAGGATAATTCATTTTGTTTTGAATATTTCTAGAAGGGCCGCACAGAAACTAGTTTTGTTTGAAATAGCATCTCTTTGTGCGATCAGCTTGGATGGGCTGGCGGTCAGGCCTGACCTTTGCTCCATGTGGCATACGTGGCATTTCCCCATGGCCTGTGTGGATGTGCCCTTCTCACCTGCATTGATTGGCAGACCTGTGAAGACATTCAGACCACGTCTTCAGCAGGTCTGGCCCCATTCACTGCATCGATTGAAGAAAATGTGTGCTTTACCAAACTTTCACAGGGAATGCCTTTTGGAAATTGGCACTATTGAGTTGATTACGTCGACCGGCGTGTTCATTTATTTATTTATTTTAATGGACAAAGTCAAGGGCGTATATATATGCGATATGGGTTAATGCAATTTAATTAGAGCAATTCCCAGAGGAAAAGCTGCTGTTTTGTAGTTAAGGATATACTTTGGCATAAGATAGAGTATTAAACTCTAAAAAAATGAATGTGGATAGCAGCTCAGATCAGAGAAATGTTTCTGTTGAGATTTCTGATTATTTATATATATATATACTGTCTGTATATGTATATATATATATATATATACTGTCTAATTTCTGTATTGTTAAACCTATATGTAAAAATCTTAAAGGACTGTTTACAAGGTTACATGGGTCAAACACAACGAAAACTATATATTGTTGTGCATTTTGACGAGGCAAGTAACAATCTGAACCCATCTGACTGGGCCAGTAGAAAAAAAATAAGCATTGATATATTGAAGGGAAGGTAAATTGAAAATAAATTAAAGCACAATTGTAAGAAATTTAAAAATTAAGACATATTCGATCGGATGTCCACTGAAGGCAAGTTGAAGTGAGAACTCATGTGCAGTTTATTTCTAATCAAATATGAGCAACATGAGAACAAAATGAAATTGAAATACAAACTACAAAATAAAAGACATGGAAACATAAACGTGAACCAAAACCCCAAACCAAACGTGACGCATATATAATAACAAACACTCTGAAATGGATAGTGATAATCTTGATCTGTCCCATATTTTTTAAAATATTCATCATTAGATACATGTTGCATTTGCAGATTCAAGCATCTCATATTACAATTCTTGCATGTAATAAAACAGCTTGAACCCATAATTTGTTTGCGTACCTCATGCTAGGATCTTTTATTTGCTAATTGTGGATTGTAAAGCCTTCCTCTGAGGAATCATATTTTGCGACATCATTTTGGTCAGCAATTAAAGATTCCCGCTGCGACACACTGAAGTTTCCCGTTAGGATGAGATTCCACTGAACACTGTTTCCATTGTGAGAAAGATTCCACTGTAACCATTGTGAGAAATTAGTATCCTGTGTTATTAATTTTCTCTCAAAGCCGTGGGGGTTTGCATTCATCTCAATTCGTGAAACCACAGGAGACGTAATGCCACCATTAGCCTCGGGAACGAGGGCGGCCCGTGATCACGCTGTTCGGGAAGAAAACAGACGGACGGGGCATTTCATCAGACCCAATGAGTTCCAGTTTCACCGGGAGGCAAACATCAGGCCATGGGTTTATTCTTATCCTGATGAATATGCCACCTCTGGTCTGGGGTCAGACGGGCGAGGAAGTATCATTTCAGCTTCATCCTATGAGCATTCGTCTCTTTCGGCTTCCGAGTCTCAATTATACTGGATGACGCCTGAAAGGTTTTGTGTTTACAACAGTTTGCTTTGTTCACTGGAGTCTTTGACGCATTGCATTTTGAACTGATACGCAAATCTACACACTGTACGGATTATACAATGACTTTCTGAAGGATCAGAGCGAACTTATGAAAGAGATCTCTTAGGTGAGATTTATTTTGTTGTGCATTTTGAGATGCACAGTGAAATGACACTTTTTTAAAATTAAAAGACAGAAAATATGAATTAGAAAAAGGAGTTTTTGCATTGTAATAGTATTTATTTTCATTACAGTTAATTACATTTCCCCCTCCAAATTCCCATTACATATTTTTTCTGGATGATATTTATTTATATTTATATTTATATTTATATTTATATTTATATTTATATTTATATTTATTTTTTTATTTATTTTTTTTATTTTTTAATTTATTTTTTATTTTATTTTTTTATTTTTTATTTTTTATTTTTTTATTATTTTTATTTATTTATTTTTTATCACAAAATGATGTTTTTTTGTTTTGTTTTTACACTGTGTAAGTATTTTTTTCATGACATTTAATCATATTTTTAAATCACATTTTCCCTTCCAATTTTGTTGTACCTTTTTTCCTGGACTTTTACTTTTACTTTTACTTTTACTTTTACGGAAGATCAGTGAATTTCTATGCAATGCATTAAAAAGCATTGATATAATTATGTGTCCCAGTTGCAAAATCTGAAATTTAGCACATGTACAATATAGTGTGAGGAAAGATTTTCAAAGCTGTCTCATTTTTTATTATCAAAGATGATTTACAGAACGCTATAGTTGCTTGTTTCTGTTACAGACTTAAAAATCAAAGGTAATTGTGCGTTTATATCTCACAATGAAGATATAAACTCACAATTGTGAGACAAAAAGTCAGAATTGTGAGATAAAAAGTAGCAATTTCATTTTTTATTTTTTTGTTTGTGGAAGAAAAAAAACTTCCAGAAAAATGAATCACTGGGAGCCTCATTATTATATTTTTAAGTTGCTATTCCCCTTGTTTTCCACACAATCATTTATTTCATTATGAAGCATATTTCATGCAAACAGTGCTGCAGGGACAATAAAAGACCAGACAAAAGAACAAAATACAATACATTTAATGTTAAAACATTTTCATTAGAGTACAATTAAATGATTGCTTTTTAAGCATTGTGTAGTTTGCTTCTAGAAACATGCTAGTATGTCTGAGACTGATAAAAATGTCATTTTAAAAAAGTATATTAGAAAATGTTGCATAACATCTTACAAAAAAACATCTAAATCTTAATCTTAAAGTGCAGTAATTTCAGTTTTAATCCGTGTTTAACTCAAACGAGTTTTTGATTATAATCCCTCTTGACCTTATAAAGAGGTCCTGCTGTTATATAATCACATCAACAGCAAACTCAATGTAAGCCATGCTGATTAAATACATAGATTTCCTCTGCCGTATTGATCCTTAAGGAGAAATTCAGGAAGGAACACTTTGACCTGAATGTGATATGAAGGTGGCGCTAGATGAGGTGAACATGAGCTTCTGCAGTGCTTGTGGAAAGCATTATTATTATGCTTTGTAAACAGGGCAGATTTATTAGATGTAATGCCTTGAAGTGATGCTTAACACTTAAATGTATACATAGTACAGTATATTTGACCTCTCCGTGGTGTCAGATCAGTGTTGTGCGCTCCTGGCATGTGGCGATCAGCTCATAAGTGTTATGATTAGGGATTTGTGTAATATTTGAGTGATGTTGTACACTGCATCATTACATCAGCTCTACTCGTCCTCATGTCCGCGATGATGTCCACTGGACACCTGTAGAGTTGTGAAGTATTCTCAGCGAGCCACTGAGGAGAAACTACACCTCAATTACACACACACACACATCCCAGGCTGCATATTAGGAGCTGTTGGGTTTATGAGTTGAAGAACTCTACAGTGAAGTCCTCAAACACTGAGACCCTCAGCCAACAAGATGGAGCGACTTTGACCTCATGCGGTCATTTACAGCTTTTTGTACTTTCCCAGAGAAAAATATCATTTAACACAAATCGTTTTGTTTTGAAAAGAAAATGAGGAATCTTTGACTTTTCATCGGAGACTTAAATCCGAGCACTGAGCTCAAAAAATGGCTCAAATCTGTTTTTTTTTTAATAGTAAAAATTATACTAAATTGATTTAATGGGAAAATTATTTGTTGGAAAGTCAAGAAAATTGTATTTAGTTTGATTTTAAAATATAAGAAATATCATAAAGAATAAGCTTATTTGGATTTGTATTTTTATTGTGGAAGTAATTATTTTCATGATGGTTAATCACTCACAGTTCCCCACCAAGTGATGTGTGCGTGTGTGTGTGTGTGTGTATTATAATATATATATACTGTATATATATATATATATATACACACACACACACACACAAACACACTATTTGTTCATTTATTGTAAAAATGGATATAGACAGACTGGCATATACTGAGATTTCAGTGTGAAATTTGACCGGTATATCACATGTTCTTGTCAGATTTCAATCACCCTTAAACACATTAAGGCTTTGCTCATTCCCAAGGACTCAGTGAGCCGTATGTGTTGAGGTCAGTGAAGGATGTAGGAGTCATTATAGTACATGTGGTGTAGGAGGGAAGGTGTACCTTTGCTTATACATCACTCACACACTTTCATGATAAATAGCCACTGCTCGCTTTTATGACCAGCACGTCATTATCATTTTTCTCGTCAGCACCTTGTTGGGATATTCGGTGTCAGAAAAAGGTGCCACAGGATAATGAATGCCTGATGGCGTGTCCTCACCGCGTGGACAGCAATGTGCTTTTGTGCATGAGCAGGAAGAACTGACAAAGTATGATATAGAAAAGTTTTATTTTTTTTATTTTTTTTTTACCTTTTGTGTGCTATAAAATTACACATAAAATATTAAATAAAATAAAATACTAAATACATTTATTTATTATTAATTATGATATATTTTTGTATTATTTAATTTTTCATGCATGTATGTATTTATTTATAAATTAAATTAAATTAAATTAAAATATTTAACATTTTGTTTCGAAACGAAAATGAGGAATCTTTGACTTTTCATTAGAGACTTCATTAATGCATGATTTATTTAGAAAATTATTTGTCGAAAAGTCGAGAATATTTAATTTGTTTGATTTTAAAATATAAGAAAGTTAGAAATACATAAAAAAAGCTATTTATTTATTTTATTTCATTTTTTTTTTGTGGAAGCATGTATTTTTCGTGATCCCCTCAAATTATCATTATGTATTTTGTAGGCATACCAAATACTTAAAATATGATATATTATATTATTTATGCTAAATTTATTTATGATATATATATATATATATATATATATATATATATTTATTCATTTATTTTTTTATATCCGATGTATGTGGTCATCTTGTACTAGTCTCCAAACGTAGCCCTTCTTTGCATTAATCAGTAAATGCTAAACATGAATTCTGTCTTTATTTAATGCTGAGCCAGCTAAACCTTCCTGTCTTGGTATCGGATTTCCCTTCATGCACCGGGCTAATTACAAAGGCTAATTAAGATTTAGGCCTGTGTTGTCCTTTGGTGAGTCCTTTGTCACCACAATGTAAGTGATCCGCATTGATTTTATTTGCTCATTTCTTTTTAATTGCATGGCTTTGTCTCCATGTGAAATAGGAGCTTGCAGCGACCTCACAATTCATGAAAATGTAAGTCAATATTATTTCCTCCCCTTGCACACAGTGTCCTTGTGCATACATCACAAGTGAAACGCATTAGATTTTATAAAGGCTTAAATGACAATAATGGTGCATTTAAGAAGCTAATGTTGATCTCACAACAACAAGCAGAGTGAAGAGAGTGATTTTAAGTTATTCAAGCTAAATAGAGATGTCATCCCTTATATTGTTTTATCCTTTATTATCTCACTGCAAAACAAGCCCATAATAGCTCATATAAAATCAACCTCTTTATAATAAAGTTGTGCTTTTCGAACAAATTCTCCACTTTGTACCCTATATCTGTCAATCGAAGAGCTTCATTTAGCGCTCAGATACGTCTGATCCTGTTGCGTAACTCCCCAGAGTTGTGCAACACTTTTTATCTCTTGCTTAAGCATGAAGTTAGCCGTGCATCAGAAGCTCTTATCCGCTTTGAGATCGCAGATGCACAATGCTACTGTTCCAGCTTTGAGTGGAGGTAATTATTCCTCATAATTCCTGTGAGTGACAGCAGGTCAGCCAGGCCGTTGCCATCGGTGACCGTCTCCATGACGACGTGTCCAGCTGTCAGCTGTCATGACAGTGTGAGGAGGTGCAGATGTTCACTGGTGCCACCGAAGGCCCTTTTGCCTTGGAGAAATGGGAGGAAATGATTTCATGTCCATTAGTGACTGTCAGTCAGAGCAATTATTGTCTGGTTTGTGAAAATCAAAGTGATCATATCATGTCAACACTTGATTTGCTATACCATATGACATTTTCAGCCATTACCATTAGAAATAATGATAATAATAATAATAATAAAATATATTTATTTATTATTATTTTTATTATGTTTTTTTCAGTAGCTGAAACGATACAAATTTCTCTTTTATTTTTCAACCTTTTCAATTTAGGCAAATTAAAAATTAAGTAGTATATATTTATAAAGCCATTTATAATCCGGCTAAACTTTATTTATTTATTTGTTTGTTTGTTTGTTTGTTTATTATTTATTTATTTATTTATTAACTATTTATTTAGTTATAAACAATCAATGCTTTATTTATTTATTTATTTCATACATAAACCAGCAGGACTTTCTTTTGTGTATATATTTATTGTGTTTGTATATATATATATATTAGTGCTGTCAAACGATTAAAATATTTAATCGCAATTAATCGCACATTTTTATCTATTCTAAATGTCTCTTGATTTCTTTTTGTCCCATTATTTTTTCTCATTTTAATGCTCTTATCAACATGGAAAAGTGGATCGGCTTGCTTTGTGCAAATGTTTTTTTATTGAAAACAACATTGTCATATACTGTGTTCAATTTCACACTAACATTCTCACTTGGAGCAAATAATCTCTCACACAATGTAACACTGTCCATTAATAAAAGGGTGAAAGAAATACTGACGAGGTCCTGATATTGACGAGGGGGCGGAGAATTCGCATCAGCTGTGTGTGTGTGTGTGTGTGTGCTTGGCCATCATCAAGTGGTATTTCAGACGGGACGTGCTGCGATGATGATAGCTCAGTTCACAACGACAAAACACACAGATCACTTTGGTCTCGTCAATGGAACCATTTGGCAACTTTTTAAAAGTTAACTTTCCATTCAGAATCTTATTGGCATCCATTTCGGCGTCTCGCGCTCGTCACACACTCAAAACTTAACGTTAACCTACTATTTGGCTGGCTCGCAAGCCCAAACGAGTGTGTGCGTCGTGCCTGTTGTTTTGTTTTCCGGTCTAGCTAGATCCGCTTGCGCTTTGGTCGACGAAGCAACAAAACGTCCTCGCGCGGCGCAAGCCATTGAAATGAATGGGTTTCATAGCGCAGCGCCGCGTCCTGTTACAAAAGCATGTGAAAAAAACTACAAGGTTTGCTAGGCCAAAAAGACCGTTAATCGCGCGATAAAAAAATGAACGCCGTTAAAATGGGTTTGCGTTAACGCCGTTAATAACGCGTTTAACTGACAGCCCTAATATATATATATATAATTACATTCCAATTTAAACCTTCATTTTAGAATTCCTGAAAGACTAGAATAGATGTGTCCGAGATGCAGAATTTTTTTTTTTCCAACGCTATCTCACGACCAATTCGTACGAATTCGTACGAGTGATTAAAAGGTGGCTAATTCGTACTAATTCACACAACCTCACTCGTACGAATTCGTACGATTTGTCTAAACCCACGTGATGGGTAGGTTTAGGGGCAGGGTCAGGGGTAGGTCATTCGTACGAATTCATACGAATTTGGTAACTCGTAAAATATGTACGAATTAGCAAAAATCGTACAATTTTGTACGAGTGAGGTCGTATGAATTAGTACGAATTAGCCACCTCGTAAAATTCGTACGAATTGCCGTGAGATCGGGCTGTTTTTTTCTGTAACAATCCTTCGCAATAAGCCTAATTTTGATTTCATGTCGGCCAGTCAATAATCGCCACCAGATGCTGGCGAGCGTCTGTCGTTGAGAGCGTGATGGAGTCTCTGTGGAGTCTGCTCGTCCTCTCAGCACATTTAAACTCTATTCTCCTGAAACGACTGTCTCTATCGCTTTCACCTCCGATGTTGAAACACACACACTCTTGGCTGGTGTACTTGAGCGAGCACTATCTCTATCCTCTTTTTCTTCCAAGTGATTGAGTCACAGATGGTAAATGGTGACAGATCTGACAGGTACAAACCAGATCCTGAACCCCTGGCTGACAGAGAAACAGCCGAGGACCGAAATACGAGCGCGGCTGGTGTTCACTTCATACACACGTCTCACCGCTGCTCCATGAGTGGGTGTGATTCTTCCTGCGGTTCGTTATTAAGAAAGATGGCATTTTGTAGATTGTGCAACTGTGTTTTTTTAAGTCAAACCCTCACTGAGGGTTTCTATCGTTCCTGCTTTGTCACTCAGGTTGTTTTAAGTGCTGTCAGTCGACCTTTACATTTGTTTTGGATTAAAGACGCTCCTAAATCTTGTGCAAAAGCTCCTTGATAAGCAATTATTCTTGTTTGCGATGTTTTGTTGTCTATTTAAATATTAGAAAACAGCCTATTTTGATCATTTCTGGAGATATAGAGCTGATTCATTGGCAGAATGGGCTGGTTGCATATGTTGTTTTCTTTACCATAGACATGAATACATATGCAGTTATGAAAATACACTTTGCAAATGATTTCGCCCGGCGTCATTTAAATCCCCGGGCCCTGGAGCTGTGCTGAGGGCCATATCCACCTCCTCTCTCAGACTCCAAGCTCACAGGGAATGTGTTTTGACAGAGTTGGACTGGAAGTGCATCTCACAGTTGGGAGAAGTTTCTGATTACCGCTCGTATTACTGGGAATGTTTCAGGATGGACAGTGGGAGGACAGGATATGTCCAGGATACCATCAACACCATCACATACAGAGACGCACAAAAAATCACAGCTTCGAGTTTTGGTGCGTATATACACTCTAAAAAATGCTGGGTTGTTTAACCCAATTTTGGGTCAAATATGGACAAAATCAAATGTTTGGGTTAAAAATGTAATGTAAAAATTTAACCCAACGGCTGGGTTTGTCCATATTTGACCCAAAGTTGGGCTAAAACAACCCAGCATTTTTAGAGTGTATATATATATATATATATATATATATATATACAATATTTGTAATGTTTTTGAAAGATGTCTCTCTTGCTCACCAAGGCTGGACTTATTTGATCAAAAATACAGTAAAATTGTGAAATATTATTACAATTTAGAAGAGATGTTTTCTATGTGAATATATAGTAAAATGTAATCTATTTCTGTGTTTCAAAGCTGAATTTTCAGCATCTTTACTCCAGTCTTGAGTGTCACATGATCCTTCAGAAATCACTCTAATATGCTGATTCGTATCATTTCTGATTCGTATCAATGTTGAAAACAGTTGTGCTGCTTCATATTTTTGTGGAAACTGTGAAATATGTATATTTCTTTAGGATTCTTTGATGAAAAGAAAGATTGAAAAATCATGGGAGGTTTTTTTTTTCGCCATGGAACAAAAAAAAAAGATAATTGCAACTTTTTATGTTTTTTCTCAGAATCGCATGATATAAACATGCAATTATGACTTTATAACACTTAATTGAGAGTTTATATCATGCAATTCTGAGAAAAAAAGTCAGAATTGTGAGATAAAAAGTCACAATTACTTTTTTTTTTTCAGTGGCGAAAACAAGATTTTTGTGAATCTTTTGTAACATTGATAAATGTCTTAAGTTAATGTGTTCTTGCTGAATAAAAGTAGTTTATTTTTTTTATTTTTTTAAGTTTCTAATCAAAGGGGTTTTTTTAAATTATTTTTTGGCATGCTACTATAATGTCATGTTTTTTTTTTGTATGCGTACCATGTTTTTTTTTAGACAAGTACCACGGCATTCTCTGATGCACCTTAGACTACATTGTAAACACCATGGTACATGAATAGTGTGATCATGCTGTACTAGAGATGGAAAGGTGTTTATTGTCTAGACTGTAGAGAATTGAAGATAATAAGCTTCTTCTTAAACTCGGAATCAGTCTGTGTAACATATGAGATTCATATTTGTCATCTGAATTGGAGTCTGGTCATCTTGAGCGCTGGACTCGGCTTGTTATTGGCTTCAGTCCACAGGAGTGTCTTGGTAAACATCTCTCTAATGGCTGTTTGCGTTCACCTCCCTCTCAGTGGCTTGTTTCGTTGCAATGCCATGCGGGTTAAGCTAACACAAACACGCTAGCTTTTATCACGGGGAGCTGTGACTCACCTCTTCGCCTCCCAGCTTCTGAACATCAGCCGTTTAATGGGACATCACGATCTGTTTTCCAATGTTGAAAATAACTGGAAATGCAGTAAATAGAAAGACGATATCTGGGTTGTTGTGCAACACACTGAATAATAAATCACAAGAGTTTTGGATTTGGGAATGCTTGCGTAATAGCTTTTGGCCAATGATAACCTGTCCATCTTCCAGAACATTTTTCTGTTAGTGTGTAGCTGTTGTGTCCCAAGCGTTTGTGGCTTTTTTTTCACCAGGAAAATGGTTGTTTTCTTGCAGGAAAGGTTCAATCAACATATTTGTGGTTCAGGCTATTGAAACACACTCTCACTGAAATGCTAATGACAGACATTTAGCAGCAAATGTTCTTTCCAGTTTTACCCCCGAACCATGATGAAACCAGTTTGTTTCAGAGAAGTCAATCTCCTCTATAGCTAAGCATGTGTTGTGTTTTCAGAGGCTTGTCACAGTTTATGTGCGATCACAGTCTTGATGTAAAAAGAAGCTTATTTGCAGACCAGATATATAAGCAGACAAATAAGCTCTTGTCAAGCTGGCAAATTAAAATGAAAGGGTCAAGAAAGAACCTTCACTTTTAATTACTTTCATATCTTCATTGCTGTTATAGCCGTGGTCAAATATAATCACTTTGTCAATGCAAATGGCCCAAGAAAAATGAAACTGGCTACATGTAAGACTTTGCTGTTGTTTTGTTCAAACGCAGCATGAGAAGTGTATTAACATATTTGTGTTTGTGTGTTGACTTTCACATATACGCTGATATTTTTTAGCAAGTTAAGCTAGTCTCCCCAATACATTTACATCTTATTAGCTCAAATTGAACTCCCGTCGCTCCGGAGAGCTTTAGAGAAAGAGGTGCAGCGATCCCATCATTAAAATGTAGCACTTTATCCACAGCTGGCCAACCATGAATATCTGTGTGCCTCTTACCGGCCGGGAATATCAAAATCTCCTCTGACTTGTGAGACCAACTGTCCAATTAAGACCGGTGTGAATATTCTGCGGTGAGAATTTCATTTTCGAGGTCCATCGAGCCCTCAGTAATGTCTGAACTCTGAAAATTGGGACTGATTAGTCAATAACTGCCAAAGTCCTGGTGTTGAAAGCAGTTCTTCGGATGCCATTAAATAGCACTAATTGTGTTTAGGACTAATTTTTGGGAATATTACACAGCTAGGGAAATGCATATCTATTTATTTTCACAACACTAAGTAGTGTTTCCTGAGCAGCAAATCATCATATTAGAGTGATTTCTGAAGGATCATGTGACACTGAAGACTGGAGTAATGATGCGGAAAATCCAGCTTTGATCACAGGAATAAATTACATTTTACTATATAATCACATAGAAAACAGTTATTTTAAATTGTAATAATATTTTACAATATTACCGTTTTTACTGTATTTTTGATCAAATAAATGCCGCATTGGTGAGCAGAAGAGACTTTCAGAAAAATGTTTTAAAAAATTGTGGCGTTCACAGATTTTAGTCTATCTGCAGTCGCTGATTGAATGAATTGCATGTCGAAGGAGATAAAGCACATAAAACACAACCACGTTTACATAGACGATACCGGACAAAGAAACTCAGGGCTGAACGTAAACAGGGTGAACAGAAACAGGCGTGTGGAAACTAGTTAACAGCCAGGGAAACTAACTAGAGACTCAGGCAAGCAAAACACGAACAGAACACAGTGAAAATTAGATAAAAAACAGACTATATTACAATAGACTGATGTTTATGTGAATTGTATCATAAAAGACATATGTGGAATAGGCTACATATATTTCAAGTTTTCTTTTGACTTTAATTAGGATTTGTTGTGCATATTTTGAATGAAATACACGGAGGATAAAGGGCAAAATGAATTTTCACAGTCAGTTTTGCTCATATTTACCCAGAGTGCCTAGCCTGGTTAAAACCAGACCATTCTCAGTTGTAACTGAGTTATGGTCTGGCAAAGCGTCATAGACAAATCATTTCCAGAGGGGCGTCACCAACGGACGTCGCGGATAGACCTAAACCCAATCAGAGCGATGAAGGAGATGACGTATGCAGAGCGGCGGAGAAACATCTCCGAGTGTTGTTCTTTGCTCGGTTTTTAACAAAAAGGAAACGTTCAAATGGCTTAAAACAGACGCGATAGCTGATTGGAACGAGTGATGTTCGACGGCGGCATCCATCTTTGTAATGTAGGCTACAAAATCTGCTTCAAAATCCCAGCGCTGTCGTCATCGTGTAAAGCCCGCCCCAACGCTTCTGATTGGTGCCGCGATTTCGACGGATTGGAAATGGGCTTGAATGAGCTCTTTGCCAGACTAACTTTCAGAGCAAATCTAAATTTGCCGGAAGTTGTCTTGGTTTTCCAAGGCTAAAGAGTGCCAGTATTTGTGGAGCCCACTGTATTTGAAAAGAATATCTTGCCTGTAGTTTATGAGAATAAATTATTAGTATCTTGCGTTTTAATCTTCACAATGAGGACGAGATGCAGACACCTCTCAGCTGTCTTCATTTATATCTTTTTTATAAATGTTTATTGTCGGTACAAGTGTCTGTTAACATTCATAAGGATGTGCGCTCTCGCTGTGGTCCGAGTCTGTTTGCCATCAGATGTCATATTGAAATACATGTTAGACAGTTCAAATTTCAGCAAAGTATATTGCAATCCATGGAATTTGCAAACAACAAAAAACACTACTTTTTCTTCATATAAGTGGTTTTGGATGTAATTCTTTGAGATTTTCCCCAACAGAGTTATGATTCCCGGTAAAGCATGTTTTACAGCGTATGAAGCCTTTGAAAGTATGCATGGCATTAGTAAACTGCAGATGTAAGTAAACAGCTGGTCATCATGGGAGAAATAGTTTGTAATATTGAACTTAAACTCTGTTTAGCAGTACCTGTGAGTGAATGTGACTGTGCATTCACAGTATTTGATGATCCTTTCTGTAATTATTTCATGATGAAGTCTAAATTGTCCTTGGCCGATGAAGACAGCTCCATCATTTTAAGAGACTAATTATTCCTGCCGGGATCCAGCAGCCTCCCACACACTCCTTTATATGCAGACTGACAATAAACAGCAAACCCACGTTCAGCACCCCGTGTAATCCTCAGAGAATAGACGCCTGGAGATGCTGAGATCTTATGTCTGTCTGACACAACCTCAAATCCCATAGACCTGCAGCTTTTCAGATAGAAGCCAAAGATTGTGAAATGGACTGAGATGGTGAATATCACCAAACCGGATGTCTAGGTCAGCGATCTGCTATTCTGTAATAGGTAATATTACAATTTTGACTTAAATAGTCCACTTTGGTGGCTGAACAAAAAAAGGCTTGACGCTCACTTTTCAAAAGATTCCATTGTCCACAGGATAGATTTCCAAACTGAAATAATATTTATTACATAAAAGTACGTTTGTTCAAAATCAAAAAATCAAAATCTCAAGTAAATAAAGGATTGAGAAGATATAAAGTGGATTGAATCGATCTGTTTCACATGGAGTCAGGCCGTGAGGCGGGGATGACCCAAAAGTTGCCTCATCATTGTGTGTTTTTGTGTGTGTACGTGCGCATAAATGGACTCTAAAGATGTTTTGCAAGTTATCCATTTTTCAAAATAATTTCCTAGAGGTTTGGTGAGTTATATGGTAGTTCATTTTTATATACTAATTGAATAAATGAACAAACAGAAAATTGTTTGTTTTTACTTGTGTTTCTTCTCTTTTCCTTGCTTTGTATGCAGATACATTTGTGTGATTTACATTATTCTGTAATTTAATTTAATTTAATTTAATTTAATTTAATTTAATTTAATTTAATACATTTTGCATTGAGTTTAGTTTAGTTTAGTTTAGTATTATTATTTATTTTATTTATTATTTATTTTACCAAACAAATCACAAGTATAAAACAATATATATATACTGTATATATAGTTATAGGTTCATATTTTTCTAAATAAAAAAAGATATTAAATGAAATAAATTGAAAAAATGAAAAAAACATTACATTGTTTTCATTAAAATGTATTTTATATATTTAATTAAAGTAATATAATATAATACTGTATTTCAAAAGAAAACTTTTTTTTTTTTTTCTTTTTTTTTTTTGCTTTATGAATTTTGCTTTTAGAATAAATAATAGTCTTGGAAATACTGTCACAATGCAAAAACAACAAAAAAAGCTCAAAACCAATGAAAAGTCATTATTAGTTCCATTTATATCAATTGTGAATTACAACCAGGAAATATTTTTTTGTAATCTACCAGGACAGGATGTTTTTTTAAACAACCAATTATTAAGTGTAATCATGACTAGAAAAAAATGTGAAAGCTCTCTGATTTAAAGTAGTCTGCAGAATTTAGTAGGAACAGTAATCATCAGCATTTTAATATCTGAGTTGAACTGTGCTGGGTTCTGTTTCGTCGTTCCCGAACTTCTTCTCTGTGGTCTTTTAACGCCCCGGCACATTTCTTTCAGGGACTGTTGACACATCCGTCAGGTCTGGTTTACACATGCTCTAATCAGTGTGGATCTGATGTGTGTCTCGGTCCAACACAAGCACGCCAGAACAGAATCTCTATGTCAGGATCCGTGCTTCTCATAAAGACTCTCTTGCACCTCGCGTTCTTGCGTCCGTTCTCTGGGCTGATCGTATTGCCGTTTTCTTAGAAATGCCACAGTGAAGCTTTATTTCATTTTCAGCGGATCAACCAACGTCTACAAACCCTGCATTTAGTCAGAGATCTCTGCAGTGTTTTTCTCCTTTCTGACATGTCAAACGGCGTTTATCTGCACTGATCTGCCATCAAGAGCACCAACTGTGTCATTTTGCAATGGCTTGTTTTCTTCGACACATTTTTGTAAACACTCACACAACAACAGCGCCGAGTTCTTTGCCGTCGGGTCTTGAATGGAGCAGCTGCGTTCCTTCGCTTCTGCGTTCAGTTAGGAAGCAATTACTT
Organism: Rhinichthys klamathensis goyatoka; assembly: GCF_029890125.1. NCBI lineage: Eukaryota > Metazoa > Chordata > Actinopteri > Cypriniformes > Leuciscidae > Rhinichthys > Rhinichthys klamathensis. Next base: position 1,144,090 of record NW_026606692.1, read on the forward strand.
CAATTACACAGTTGCAGCTTTTTCGGCTGATGTTTGGCTCATATTAGCTTTGTTGAGTACGATTCACTACCGTCTTTGTCCAAATCAACTAATTAAATCAGCTCAGACCCGGTTTGTGAATCTTAGTTACTTTCAAGTGGGTGCATTTTTTTATTTTTTTAAACAGATCATTTTCAGGACGCAGTCTGTTGAGGCTCATCTGGCGCAGGCTAAATTGTTATTTTTCTGTGATATGGGTGTTCATAATAAAGTGGAAAATGATGACAGTACTTGACATGCTTTATTGATGTAACATCTGATACTGGTACAAGCAAAAAGCGCTCGAGTGGTTCTTCTGTTGCTCTTTCTTTCCTGGACTCACTGAGTTCGTCTTGCAGGTTTGCCGCTGATTCATGAGATTGTGATTCATTGGATATTGAATTGAGGCATAATTATAGAAATTGCAAAAACATGCATGCACAGTTTAATATGTAAATCAAATACTGTTTAACCCTGTAAATTCTGATATATGAAATCATTTTTTATTTTTTTTGTAACAGAACAGTTTATTGAACCCGTTTCATATTTGATACATCATATATGGTTCATATATGAGAATATGGCGCTCATCCTCTCAGTTCACCTCAGTTTCATTCAGAGACCCAAACTTAGCAAAAATATGCAATTTGCTGCAGATGCTGATATTTATTTATATGCCCAAAAATTAAGATGAACTTCTGATGCTTGTAATGTAAATCAATGAAATCTTTATAACAGTATAGTAGATACTCACATAAAATTGATAGAAATATCAGTCATCACTCTATATCTCTTAGTAAGATCATGTTTAATGCTTAGTTTTATGATCACTACTAGCATTGTAGTTTTATAATCTGATGATCATATTTTATACTCATGATTAAAATCAAAATATGGATAATCAAGTAAATCTAAGTTACTTCAGTCCAGTAAGTGTTTATCCTGATATAATACTAACAATATAAAAGTTATGCTTGCGTTTAAAAATCAGTAAAGAGTTCACAGCAATAGGCACATGAAACTGAAGGCCTTTTACTTGCCAAAAAAGTATAAATTATCATACTCCTGTACTTAAAGTTTTGATCATTTCATGTATCATACAGTGGGCTTTATAGGGTTAAACCGGCCTAATCATTTGCTAACCAAGGGTTTTCCTATTCATTGTCAAAATGAAATCCTCTCCGTCTTTTCCATTGAGACTCATAAATCAGAAGTCAATTGATTGAAAAAGTCTGTTTGTAATTCGTAAACTGGCTTGTTTCAGTTTACATTTTTCTCCACCAAGTTATTTGTGTCAACCGAAAAGCTTGATCTTCCCGAATGAGACATTTTGTACAAACGCATGTTTCCCAGCAAACAAAAGCCATCCGACCCGTGGTTTCTGTGCTGTAGTTCACTGAAGACCTGCCGAGAGGTTCACCCCGTGTACTTAACACTTTCTGTCCGTGAAATCCCCTGATAGAGCCCTAGCCTCCATCTCTTATCCTTATTTTTATCTTTACCCTGAACATTTTATTTTTGCCAGAAGGGGGGAAAAATATTAACCTTGATGGTGTTTGACTGCAGTCTCTTTCCAGTCAAAGAAATCTCCTAGCTTTTAATCTAACATATCCCTTGATATATCATATCTTGATAATTCCAAATGTACTTTATCATGATATGCCCAACAACACCTTCAGCCATCAAACAGCAGATCTCCAGTAGTTTGGTCAATCTGTATGAGCTGAGCTTCTAGAACAGCAGCTGAAAGCTCACAGACTTCAGTCTCCAGCCGAAACCTCGGCTCTGACCTCCAGAGAGCTCCTGATGGAAATCTAACCAAGCATCACGAGCAATCTGAGTCCTCCGAGTAAACAAACAGAAGTGCTCTTCAAAGCCCGAGGACCTGAGCGAGAGTGTCAGCCGGGCACAGCGAGCGGGTCATTCACACCGATGCAAAGAGCCGTGATTAAACCTCGCAGACCACACTTCAAGCCTTAGGACACACTCAGAGACGAAGCACTGATCATGAGAGTCATATACATGTAGCTTTGTCCTCCTGCGTTTGAATTTGAATCAGTTTGGGGGAGCTAATGCACTAAAGTAATTAATACGAGTCGTAGAGCTCATATTCTCTGTAGCTTGAGGGGATGTTGGAGGAAGGAAAGGAGGAAGTCGTTCTGGAATTGTGTTTTTTAATTACTGCGCAGATTCAGGCAGTGAAATCTCAGCCTATTGGTCGTAATATATGGTACGTCTTAATTTACATACTTTGCATTAAATGTGTGGTAAGACCGTATTGAACTACTACATTAACCAACACTGACTCCTTTGTTCACACATAGCGTATTTTATTTTATTTTATTTTACAGTATTTTTTTTTTTACAATTTTGTTTGAAAAATTCTTTTTTTTTATTTTTTTATTTAATCATTTTATCATATAGTGATATTCATTGCCTACACACTCTAAAAAATGTTGGGTCAAATTTGGGTCAAATATGGACAAACCCAAATGTTGGGTTAAAAATGTAATTAAACAATTTACAGTTGAAAGTGAAAGTTGAAGTTGGGTTAAAATTTTAAATGACATTTTTAACCCAACATTTGGATTTGTCCATATTTGACCCAAATTTGGGTTGACACAACCCAGCATTTTTTAGAGTGTATATGATAAGATGTTAAAATAAAACAAAATAAAATAAATGTTTTTTAATAAGATAGCAAATTAAAAATGCTTAAATACTGCACTCTAAAAAATGTTGGGTTGTTTCAACCCAAATTTGGGTCAAATATGGACAAACCCAAATGTTGGTTTAAAAATGTAATTTAAAATTTTATCCCAACTTCAACTTTCACTTTCAACTGTAAATTGTTTAATTACATTTTTAACCCAACATTTGGGTTTGTCCATATTTGACCCAAATTTGGGTTGAAACAACCCAACATTTTTTAGAGTGTATTGCCTACTACAGTATTGTAGGATTTTAATTCATTAGTTTATTTAAAACCAATCTTTATTTTATTTTGTTTTATTTTATCATATAGTTACATTAATTTCCTACAGGACACATTCCCATCCAGACACCTCTGTTTTATTACTTTCAACATGATTTGATACTATTTGGACTCATCTTGCATATTATGTTGATTAATGACATGCACATATTTATACAGGATGATTTTCATTAAAACAGCAAGGAAAATAGATATGTTTTGTATTACAGTAAGAGAATTAGAGTGAAAATCCTTATAATGGTCCTAAAAATAGGCAGTTTTCTTTGATTTTGAGACAGTTCTTCATGAGATTACAGATTCATGCTGATGTGAAAAATCGGCCATTAAATTTGAGTGAATCTGGGCATTACAGATATTTGAGAGCGTTACACGTCCATCACATTACAGGATCAAGTTTCCCCTGAAGCCGCGTTTAGATTTCCATGATTTTCACCTCCTTCAAAACGCCATGTTTCTCCCCAGCGAGTCCCTGACGTTGGACTCTTACATTATGCCAATAAAGCCCTCCAAGTTTTAATTTCTTCAGCCATTACGTGCACTGGATCGGTTTCCGTGCCCTGTAGTCACTCGTTCGCCATGAGCTTTCCCACAATGCACCTCTAATTGTCAATCAAGTCTTAAATCCCTCATTTGTGTGCTTCTCGCTCTCTTTTGTTCGTGAATGAAACACGGTATCCATCATGCCCTGCTTCCAGGGGCATTTATGAGGGGTAGAAACCCAATGAAAAGATCAAATACTTTTTCTCTCGCCGCTCGCACCGATCAATGCCATCTTCCAGTTCGCTCTAATAGGTTCCATGTGAGCGCAAATTAATAACACGGAGGTTTAATGACACGTTTGTGAGACTGGCGAATCATCTGTCTTCAGCATTGATTTGTGCGCTGGTCCACTCAAGAGTAATTCGCTCAACGGTGATGATGTACCACAGCTTCTCGTCCTCGTCCTCGTCCTCCTGCCATCACCTGAGTAAAGTCACCCTTCCTTCTACTGAAATAGAGTGTGATAATGAAAACTAGAGCCCTTTTTATGAAGCAAAAAGGAAGTCGAGGCAGATAATGAATAATGTAGGCAAGTAAAATGTGGTCACGTCTTTTTTTCCAAGTGCATAAAATGAACTTTGCAATGTGATATCCGTTCTCACTCAACACTGGCTCCATAATTAACAATTCAGCAAGAGCTTCTATATATGGCGCTCATTAATAAATTATCATACGCTGTGGAAAGGAATACTTCAGGCTAGGTTTGATTTTATTTCTTCACTGCGCCCCGGTGCAGTATATGTAATATTATCACATTGATATGAAGGTACAGCGAGCCGTTATGACTGTACGGCAGGGATCAGGAGCATCTGGCCTTCTGAAACGAGGAGTCAAAGTGACTTTTGTAAAAAAAAAAATTTGCATATGGTTGATTATTACACAGCTTCTGGGTTAATGAGACATGCAACCAATACTCTAATATTTTCTCTGTTTATAAAAACATCTCATCATGTTTATGTTTAAAAAAAAATAACACACACCAATAATAAGCTTAAAAAAAAGCAAAAAATCAAGCTTTATTTTTACATTTTTTGTATTTTTTTTTTTAAAAATTGTAACATTTCGTTTTGTATAAATGTTTAACCTGTTTGTTTTAATACATTGCTTCAAAAATAACATGCTAATATAGGCCTAGTTAAAAAACACATTTATAATAAATCTAAATTAATAAATTAAATATAAATTAATAAATTATTTAATTTATAAAAAATAAAATAATTTAAAGTCTGATTTATATATTCATGAAATTATTTAATATTAAAACATTAACATTTAAATAATATAAAATTAAAGGCTTCAATTTTCAGCATTCATCCGTAAGTCATCATGAAGGTGATAAAATGTGCATGTTTAATTTGAGCTGAAGTGTCACTAAAACCAGCTGATCAAGTTTTTTTTTTTTTTATTATTATTATTATTATTATTTTAGGCATGATTGAAAGTGGCCATTTCAGAGTGATTTGTTTACTTTTTAATTCATCTTTCCAGTCTGACCCATGCAGAGTTATGTGATAGATGGACATTATTGCTTCTACAACGCAATCGGCCAATCACAGCGATGTGGAAGCACTGCCTCCTCTCACTCCCCACCTCTGTAAGGACAATTCATGTCAAGGTTGAACTTATTTTGCAGCATTTTCTGCACCTACCAGATTACATTCATCAGGAATCAGATGTAATGCTGTGCTATCATCCATAAAATAATGCGCTACACCTCAAATATGATGTCCGAGTAAACAATATTCGGACCTGCGCCTGGCTTATCTGTTTCACTGCAGGCTTAACAGTCGGATCCTGTTATCACAGAAGTACATTCAGTATCTCTCTGATCATTTTAATGGTCTTTTAACATAATTGCTCTGTGCTGCAAAAATAAATAAATGCATGAAATCTGTATCCAGGGATCGGTCGCTTAGTGAAGTGAATTGCTTTTTAGTTGCTTTTGGAAAAATTATAGCAAATGCAAAACTGCCCTGCTCAGATACTGAATGCATCTTCAGAGGTCTTCATTTATTATTTGTTTGTCCTGTTTTCACCTCAGTTTTACTGTGAAAATCTTTACAAATCCGCTATTTCAAAACAGCCTTAGCTTTTTTTTCTTTTCTTAGCCAGATTTAGTACATTTCCATGTTTTTATCTGCTTAAAAAGTTTTACACTGGACTGCAATGAGATTGCATTATATCTACAAATGGCATCCGAAGCCAGCGAAAGCTTGTTTACAATTTTCTGAAGCCAGCATAACCTTCAAAGGTGACATTTTAATGTCTTAATGAAACGTTCAATCTTATTTTTCCACTCTTGTAACTTTTTTTTTGTCATTTTTATTGTGTTGTGTGATGGATGATTGAGCTGTCATCATTTAAGATGAAATCAGTTTTTTTTTTTTTTTTATATCAGGTTTTTCCCCAGCGTGGATTTAATAAGACAGTATTGAACTTGACCCTTACCAATCAGTACAGCGATGATTGTCATAATACCATGGCACTTGCTCCGTACGTCAAATAGTGTCATTTACTATGTTCTTACCAAGATATTTTACATACCAGTACAGTATTTTGGATACTTCAGATTTTGGATACTGTTGTACTACCGTGGTATTTTTTTGACATGCACAATGATACACTCTAAAAAATGTTGGGTTGTTTCAACTAAAAATTTGGGTCAAATATGGACAAACCCAAATGTTGGGTTTAAAATGTAATTAAACAATTTACAGTTGAAAGTGAAAGTTGAAGTTGGGTTAAAATTTTAAATTACATTTTTAACCCAACATTTGGGTTCGTCCATATTTGACCCAAATTTGGGTTGACACAACCCAGCATTTTTTTAGAGTGTAGTACCATGGTATTCTCTTCATAAAGTACCATAGAGTGTCATATATTATGGTACATGAATCTCACTACCATGTTATAGTTCAAAGTACAAAGTTCAAAGTGTATATGTGCCATCTGGTACTATCTCTCAGAGTGTTACTTTTACCAAGTGGCCCAGTTAAACATGGTATACCACAGTAAAATGTCCAAAAACACAGTTTTGTTATGCAGTACGTTATGTTTAACCCTTAAAGACCTAGACCATTTTTGGAGCACCTGCACCGCCTGTCCTTTTCTTTGTTTTTCTAACCCATTATAGCAGTCAGCATCAAGTGTCATATATCATTTTTAACAGGAGAACTTGAAGTTTCAATCTATCTCATTTAAATAATCCAATTTTACATTTATTTTGTCTTAGAATGGATGAATTTACCAGATTTAAGAAAAACGGCAGCATATTTTTTGTGATTTTTTTTACTCAACTCAAACAAATCCTCCTGAAGTTTGGATTTTTTCCTTTAGAAAGCTGTACTTGGATATTCTACATTTCCAGATGTAATTTTGACTACATGTAACAATCCCTAAGCAAGTTATAGCCATTTATTACAACATTATATAGGCGATTTTCAGTGAAAAGCTGGTGTTTTTTATTTACTGACAATTTAGATGTGTCCAAAAAAGTTTAGGAAGTAAAATAAATAGAAACATTGTAATAGAACACTGAAGCAAAAGAAACTTTATATGTATTAAAACACACACACACACACACACACACACACACACACACACACACACACACACACACATAGCCTATATGAACTACTTTCACTTTACCTCAGTTCAAATTTCCAAAGAATGATGCTAGTTGTTCGTGCAAAAGACCAAGAACTATGTTTATTGGTTGAGTAGATGATAGTTTCAACCAATCTGGGCATGAGGGCGGGACTAAGCATCAACAGTCATTCATGATTGGCTCAGAGGAACAAACCGCACGGGTTTCTTTGACGAATCAATGCTGATCAAAACTTGATGACGCAATCACATTCACTACGGAGCTTCTGAATGTCCAAACGCGATTAACCCGATATCACAGAAAAGCCGTGAATCTCCTCTTTATGGGACTTTTTAAAGCATACGGATTGGAGTAGCGGTTCAAAAGTTCTTTAACATTTAAGAACAACAGTTATTTTTAGCCGCCGGCGGCTGTATAGGTCTTTAAGGGTTAAAAAAGCATGATAGTACTTTTTTGGCAGGGACAGCCTGTATACCAATTTATTCCATTTTGTATACTTGCAGCCATGGTGCTATGACACAAAAAATAACAACAACATAGTTTTACCATAGTTTCATGCCCAAATAAATGATGTGCTACTTTTTGTTAGCTCTCAGCATGCAAGACTATGACGTCGCCTGACACAAAGAAACACAAAATACACAATTTCAAACAACCAGCTGAGACAAATCAAGAGTTTAATTACTGCACACAAACAGTTTCTTAGGCATCTTCCAGGGTGATTTTGAGGGAAATGTACACATTACTGCCCTGCCAGTGTTACTTATTCTAACAAACTGTCTTTCGCAGCGAGAAACACATAACGACTCTCCGTTTGTTTAGCTGCGAGGGACTTTATAGAGAAACGATACGTCTCAAGCCTTCAAAATATGAGCGCAAGGGAAAAACCTCAAGGGTAAAATCAATTCCCTGACACTAATTGAATCAATACATTACATGTTTTTATGCCCGCGTGACAGTCGGATATACAACTCGGCGAAGTTTAACGGGAAGTTTAATGTGTATTGAGCCGAGACGCTTTCTAAGGTGCCGTTGAGCCTCATATTTAGCGTGAGTCCATCTGTTGGACACTTCATCTGGTTTACTGGCATGTTTGTGCATATTAATTACATTAGTTTAAGGGATAATACATGATAATTGTCATCTGTTTAGCTCAGACTTTGATAATATGTAAGGGATAATCCACGGCTAGCCATGCATTAAAGAATTTTAATGCACGACGTAGAGGCGAAGAACCACCCGATGCGAAGCGGAGGGTGGTTGCCTCTAGGTCGTGCATTAAAATTCTTTAATGCATGGCTAGCCGTGGATTATCCCGCTTATACCTCGGTTATTTGCCAAGTTAATAAGAAGTTAAAGCTGTAACTGATGTTTACAATGTATTTTTTTAACAGACGTGTAAAAATGACGGTTATTTTCTTAAGTTACGGCTCGTTAGTTCTAGCACTCCGTCCGCTTTAAATAAAGTAGAGCCATCGGATTGCTTTTATTTGAATGAATTATCACATTTATTTAAATTCATTATTAAAAGAGGGAGACAGAGAACTGAGAGAGAGAGAGAGAGAGAGAGAGAGAGAGAGAGAGAGAGAGAGAGAGAGAGAGAGAGAGAGAGAGAGAGAGAGAGAGAGAGAGAGAGAGATGCGTGCGCGAGTTACCTATGCGTCTCTTCTTTAAAGTCTACAGTCCCCTCGTTGCTTAAGCATAGGCCTATATAGCTAACTTAATGATTCATGGATTTATTAAAATTATTTATGAATGATAGGCAACACTGACAGTGACAAGGAAAGCTTTATTTGAACTAATCATGTCATTTATTTAAATGAATTAGCTGTATGTCAAACCAAACTTTTCTTACGCGGATGATGAACGCTGGTGTCTTTTCCATTTTTCCTGTAGCGCTTTAAAACTGATTTAAAGATGGCATTGCTTGACTTGAAGTCTTTATCCCTTATGATGTTGTATTTTGTAATGTGACGGTTTATACCTGCTCTGAGACGCATCAAACTTGCAACACTGTATTCGCGTCCAGCGGTAGACTGAACAGAGGCATAAAACTCCCGAAATGTCTCATTTAAAAGAGACGCAGAGTAACGTTAGGTCTCGAAATCACAATTGTTCTGTCTTTGGCGCAAAAAGTCACTGAAAGTGTTAACTGCCCATTTAGTTGTCTTTTTCGTATTGACCTCATTATTGTCGTCTTCGATCTTATCTAGCTCTGTCTTTTCCCTAAAAAAAAAGCCTAAAAACGTATCTAAGTAATATACAGTAGTAGGCTATTTCGTTGTCACCCTGCCTCTCCAAATGCATAACTAATGCAATAATGCAGTAACAGCTGAAAAAGTACTTGGGTGTGTGTTTTATTTTATATTTACCGGTCAATAATGCAATCGCTGCTGTCTGTCCCATAGAAGAACATGACAGCCCGCGTATGTTTTGGAACTTGGGGCTTACATGAACCACGTGACAGCCATCGCGAGCGATCAAAGAGCGTCGCAACTCTTTCTCTCTATGGCTCTGAGCCTATAACGTTTTCATATGTGTCTCTCTCTCTCTCACTCTTTTGCAAGTGTAACTCTGTTACTATGGTTACCAATGTTTATAGTAGCGGATTAATTTCGAACTGTAATCAAACTGACTGGAACTACCTGTGCATTAAACGGTTTTACTGCACACCTTCCAGCCAATCAGAATCGAGTATTTAAACAGGCCGTGGTGTAAAGCTTTTTAATTTGCATAATCTGCTTGATTGCATAACACATTATTTAAAGTCAACATGACATCAAAATTACTTTCCTCGATCAATTATTGTGGATAATTAATGCATATTATACCAAATAAAAAAAGTATATTTTTTATTGCATGTTGTTTCCAATTGAATATGGTCAGTAAGATTCAACATATTGCATTTTTGTATTTTCCTCTGGATCTAGATGGGCGAGAGGGGTCATGGCATCGCTGCATGTGTGTTGTAGGTCTCAGATCTGGAATGTGAATGTGTTTTTTGTCCCGTGTTGTGACAGATGCCATGCTGCTGGTGGCTGACAGACTCGCGGGGCCCTTTAACATCGAGGCCGTCATGGAGCCGATAGATGTAAAGATCTCTGAGGCCATCATGACCATGCAGGACAACAGCATACAAGTTTCATCCAAGGTATGCCTGTGAACACACACACATATAGGCAGGCATTAATGCAGGGACACGTGCACGCTCACACAAATATCAAGGGCCAAAGCTCCTCAAACTGCAGAAATTCCATGTGTCTAAAGGATTTTTTGAGTGAACTTATATATATATAAGTTCACAGCTTAAGAAAAATGCTTTTCACTACTCCCATAGTGTATGCTTGCAGATAAAAAGAATATATGTTTGTATTGAACATTGGTAGATTTTGTGTGAAAATAAATCATAAAAGTGTTTTTTAATAATGTCGGAGTTAATACTTGTTCAAAACAATCACTTTTTGTTTATTTTGATGAATAAAATAATATTTTTTTTGTTCAATAAATACAGTAATCAAAATACCTTCATATAAAAACTTCTAGAAAAACTAAAAAATTCTGAATGAATTTCACGTATGGATATTTCCCATAGTATTAAAACATTTTTACAGACATTTGGTCACAATTTTGATTAATATGCATGTTGCCCACATTGTAAAGCCACACCTCAGGTACTAAAGCTTTCAAGAGGAGCTTTCATATTCAGGGAAATTAGCCATGTATCCCTGATGGACTTCCATGCTTAGGGCAGTACGCAAAATAAAATGTGGCTTGATCCACAAACACCAGTGTGAAAGAAGGAAAGAAATAAGCACAGACTGTCTTTTGAGTGCTGTGGTCTGCTGTTGCATTAAAAGCTTCTGGAAAGCAGGAGGACCTGATTGAAAATGCACTACAGCCATGAACATCAGTGTGTACATGTCAGCCAGAGACTTTGAATGATAATCATAGTGACAGATCGTCCGACATCAGAGCGCAGACATCAAGCCGTGGCATTAAAATGTCCCATCACTGTCAGCTCACCCAGAATTCATTGCATCTACGAGACGTTAGCATGCATGTGAATGCAAAGCATATGTTATTTCTCTCATGCCACACATTTTTTAAGTGTTTGGCTCGGATTCGATCAATGGAATCCAATTTAAACTCTTTATGGTCAGTATCCTTGGAATTGTAATGCGTCCTTCAGCATTGAATTATTATTTTTGTATTCGGCAAGTGTTAATATGCATGGCAATTTAGGCATTTAGATATAGGAATGTAATATAGTGAATGGGATTTTGTAGAGTGTAACAAAGTTAGATGTTGTGGAAAGAAAGAGGCGGGAACCGGCGAACATTCAAAGACTTTAATGACAGAAAATAAAACAAATACAAAACGAAAGTAAAAGCCCCTCACGGACGACTGCTGTCACACATAATAAAACAAAACACAACATTAGTCCTCTTATCGATCAGACCAGTGCGCAGGTGTCGCTCATTAGTAATCACGATTTAAAATCTGAATTGATATTTACTTAATATGAGCTGAATATAGACACTATTGTCTTCTGAAGAACTAAACTGAATCAACATTAAACTAAATTGAGCTACATACATAGTGACACTATTGTGTTCTGTAGCTGTTTTACAGCTGATATTGGATTTGTTTCGTAATTGATGAATTTTGCAACATTAACACACTGTGAAGCTGCTTTAAAACAATCTTTATAGTATAAAGGGCTATATGAATACATGTGAAATTGTCTTTGGTGGCAACAGTGATATGATGAATCAAAATTCATTTTGGATAAATATTGGAATTTATTGATAATATGAATAGGAAGAACTAACAGTTAATGCTGATGTCCACTGTAGCGCCTCTTGTGGCAACATTGAGAATGTGACATGCACTTTATGTAATTCATTGCATTATGAATTGTGGTTGTGTGCATTTTAAAATGCAACCATGCAAACAAATTGGTAGGTATTCATATACTTGTATAGAGTTTGTTTCACGCTTTAGGCATCCTGTTATATCAGAATATGGTGTTTACAAAATGTGGCTCAAAATGTGCACACTGAGCAAATTAACTTAAAACTTTTATGCAGATGCTTTTATCCAAAAGCGACATACACTGCATTCAACATTAACACTATCCAGCCCGTTCTCATCCTTTGGCGTCATACATGTGACGCTTTGGACATTTCGTTGAAATCTTACGTAATTTGAGACGCAGAACCCAAGGCGTCATACAGGTGACACTCGTCTAAATCCAACGCACATGGCATCCTTTAGCGTCAATATGAGACGCAGATCCCAAGGCGTCATGACCATACCCTACCCCAGACCTAAACCTACCCATAACAGTGCGTGTTATATTGACGCTAAAGGATGCCATGTGCGTAAGATTTTGACGAAATGTCATATGGCGTCACCTATATGACGCCAAAGGATGAGAATGCGTTGCACTATCATGTGTTCATTCCCTGGGAATTGAACCCATGCAATAAACAATTCAATGCAAAATATGTCATCTCCTTCAAGAACGCTCCACGACACCAATACACACCCTCTCATCGCACTTCATTCTTTACTTTCAGCTGTTTTTATACCCTAACCACACGGGTTGATGCCTTCCCACTTGGTAATTATAGGTATTTCAAGGATGCGGTCATCCCAAACCAGCTGGAATGGGCCGATCTGCCCGCGGGATCTCGGATGTGTTCAACAGTCGCTTCAGACCGTACAGCCCAGAAGAGAGACCCACCACAGCAGCCGGCACCAGCCTGGACAGACTGGTGAGTGGGTGGCAGGAGGGCAGAGCGGGGCAGTGTGGGCAGGCGTGGGTGGGCAGTGATGACCTTTGGAGTTCAGACACAGGAAAACGCCGTGGGAAAAGCTTTGGTGGCGATGCAAAAATGTGAAACATATAATTTATTGGTCACATTTTAATTTAGGGAACACATACCACTATCTGATTTTTGTCTTAAACTCTAATTATTGCTTATTAATAGTTAGTTAGGTAGTTGTTAAGTTTATGTATTGGGTAAGAGCTGCAGAACAAGGTCATGCAGAATTAGGCATTAATATGTGCTTTATAAGTAATAATAAACAGCCAATATCCTAATATGCATGCTACTAAGCATCTAGTTAATAGTGAGAATTGGTCCCCAAACTAAAGTGTTACCAATTTCTTAAAGGTGAAGGCTACTTCACCTAAATAAACATTATAAACTGGTACATGTCTTTCTGAACAGGTGCATGATGATGCTGTATGGTATTGAAGTATCCACTGTAGCGTTTCATCGCAACGCCCCGTTCACTTTGACATGTTTATGACCTATTTCAACTTTGAAGGTATAAATTCAGCAAATTTTGGCTTGCACATCTGTAACCAAAGCTGAATGTCTTTTCTCATGTAACGCATCAGTCATGTTCCCACAGCGGCTAAACACCCTCTGGCTCCGCCTACTGCAGTAGCCACGCCCCAAACTCTCACGATAGGTTGAGCTGGAAAGTGATTGACAGATCTGAGCGGACCGCTCTCAGTGTTTAGATGGTGCTCAATCTTCACACTTGTGGGGGAGATAAACCCATGAATGGCATAGTAATAGTCAATAAACAATAAACTTGGTTTAGAGAATGTATTTTACAATAGCAAATCCTACACACTTCACCTTTAAGGGTTAAATCACATAGAAATGAAGTCAGGTTTAGTAAAGTTGGATAAAGTTTTCTTTTTTGTTGTTAATTATTAACCCTCCCCAGTTTTTAGGCTTCTGATGAAGTGTCTAAGTGTGCTTGAGTTACTCTACTGGAATGAAGTCTTCTAACTCATAATACTTAACAAGAATAGATGAAAATATGAATTGGCCTTAAAAGTAGAACAAGATTGCATTTGTGCATAATGTTATTTTACCCCCCGGCTTACTGTGAGAATTCATTTAAAATGACTTTCTAATCTATCCAATATGGGCAAGTACTTTTTTCTCCAGTCGTTTGTGCATTGGATGAGTTTAAAGTAAACCCTCAAATATATAATGGAGAGATGTGACGGTTAAATAAATGTTGAGTTAGAGAGAAGCGTTTGTGTTTGCTTCGGTTTTTTTCCAGAGACCGAGGGAATGGGATGGAATATCCCAGCAATGCCATTCATCAAATGTAATCGTGCATATTGCTTTTCTGTCTAATGCATATTTATCATGTGTTTTCCCGTGGTATTCTTTCTCTCTTTCTCATCTCCACTTTCAATGAAATACCTTTTTTCCTCTGTTTTTTTGCTTCCGCATCCCAGAGGATTGTCTGGAGGACGATGCAACACAGCGTAAGCCGTCCAACCCTCCTCTCACTTTACCTCCGTCATTTGTCTTGTGGCTTCCAGCCTTCTCTCCATCTTTCCCCCTCTCCTTCATCTGCTGGTGTACTTTCTGAGTAGCAATGCACTGTATATCCGTGCTGGCAAACTTTAAGTTGTAGACATGGACTATAATGGATCATCCTCTCATTAAAGGGTAGCCAGTCTTTTTATTGCAAATAATGCACGCAGGGACTGAAGTATTCAGCCTTCAAAAAAGACACAAAAGCATCATAAACTAGTATGAGGGTGAGTAAATGATGACAGAATTTGTATTTTTTGTAAACAAGTCCTGTAAATATAACTGTTGATTTTATTTTGTTACTTCCAATATGGTCAGAGGAATACTCTAAAAAATGCTGGGTTGTGTCAACCCAAATTTGGGTCAAATATGGACAAACCCAAATGTTGGGTTAAAAATGTAATTTAAAATTTTAACCCAACTTCAACTTTCACTTTCAACTGTAAATTGTTTAATTACATTTTTAACCCAACATTTGGGTTTGTCCATAGTTGACCCAAATTTGGGTTGAAACAACCCAACATTTTTTAGAGGGAAGTACTACAGTTCAAAAGTATGGGGTCAGTAACTTTTTTTGTTTTCTTATTGTCTTTTTTTTGGAAATAAATTAATACTTTTATTCATTGAATTAATCAAAAGTGATCAAAAGTGTAGAAATGTTTAGTTTACAAAATAATTTGTTACATTTTTAGACTGATTTCTGAAGGATGATGTGACACTGAAGCTGAAAATTCAGCTTTGATCACAGGAGTAAATTACATTTTAAAATATAATCACATAGAAAACAATAGATTTAAATTGTAAAAAAAAAAGAAGCATACTATTATTGTCTTTACTGTGTTGGGTTTTTTTCACCATTTTTAATTATACATCTTATCGACCCTAAACTTTTGAACAGCGTGTGTGTGTGTGTGTGTGTGTGTTGAGCAGCGTGCTTGTGTCTATGTGTGAGTGTGTGTGTGTGTGTGTGTGCGTGGTATAAATAAGTAGCGCTTAAGCTCAGGTTACTCCCGAGGGATTGTTCAGTAAATATCCTATCAGTTGCTTGCTTGGAAAAAAGGTTAGCTAAATTACAAAAAGCCTCATATATCTTAACCCCCCCCCAATACTGAAATTGTCCTTACAGAAGCAAAGTCTTGAAACAGAGTCTTTGTGCTGCTCTCGGCCAGCGTTACTCATAACAGAGGATTTGGAGCGGCTGACAACGCAGATAACTCAACACCCTACAGTTACCGAGACCAACAAAACACTCTGAACGTAATACACCGTACCCTTTAGGGTCTCTGTAGAATGCGTTATTTATTTTACGCGACTTGGATTTAGGCTTCAGCCATTAGAGAACATTCTTAAAGACCAGATAACTTTAAATGAACGCTCTGCTAACGTTACTTGTTAATATATTGCCAGGATGTTAGCCAGAGTTCTGAGAACGTTCCCTGTCAGCTGGGCAGAAAGCCATGGCAGACTCAACTTTTTTTGTGAGGCTGTACACAATTTGCATGTGGTCCTTCATTGCACGATGACTGCAGTAGGCTACATTACACCATTTGCATTTTGTACAGCTGACCAGTTTAATTCAAAGTGCAACTGTAGTCATTAAATCAATTGTGACACCAGTGTTTAAACGGTAAACGAATGAACATTCTCATCTCAGTTTCACCGCTGTCCCATTCTGATGTTTATGAAGAGCAATGTTGCCCAAATGAAACCAATTCTGTTTATTATCCGACTGTATCAGAGATGCATTTAGTTCTCAGCTATAAAAGACAGGAGCCACAGGCCCATTCCAGCTCTTTTCAGACTTGGCTAATAGACACAAACCCCAGAGATTTGCCAAGGTTTGATGGCTAACCATACAACACTTGCTTATCACCCATTTGCTTGTTTTTCGTGCTTTAATGAGCCAGTTTGTGATGGAAACATCGCAACAACTATAGAAATCAGCAGTACGGTTGACAAAAGAGTGCAAATGAGCGAGTGTGCTTGTGGTCTGATATCAGCAGGTAAACACGCGTCGGCCATCGGACTGAAATGTAAAGATGCATTGTCTGAGCCCTCGCCAAAACGCAGTATTGCAGCTACATTGATTCTTCCTGTGCGCGTCTGGCAACCGTACTCGTGGGTCTCTCCTCTACACCCAATTTATTTTCATCACTGTGTACATGACTTGAGTCGTAAAAGAGCCACTGCTGCTAACCTCGGGGAACAAAAGCGTATTGGAGGCTGTTGCACTTTTAAACGAGAGCAGGGTGGACGTCCTTCATAAAATAAAGATCTCTATCGACATAGTGAATGGGTTTTTTTTTTTTACATTTAAAGAAGACATGTTCACAAGTCCCTAAAAGCCAAGTCTCAAGTCTTTGTTCTATTTTTAGCAATAGTTCTGTTATAAGGCGATATAATAACTCAACAAACCGATCTGTGGAACAAAATTTGTGTGAAAGTGTCCGTCCAGTCCATATGCAAGCTAACGTGGTAAAGTTGGATATTATTTGCATATGGTTGCAAATAATTGGTGAAAAAAACATGAAAAGGACATGGAGATGTGTACTTCTTGAAAATGGACAGCAAGCAGGCCGCAGCTCCCCTTTGGATTAAATGATTGCTTTTGAAATGAAATGACACAAAAATTATCACAAGGTAAGACTTGGCTATATTGTTACTGTTTGTTGTTCGTTTATATAACAGCACTTTCGATAGGTGATGAATATGCCTTCAGATGCGTCACATGTGTAGGATATATAATAACGCTGGCTTGGTGTGTTTGCTGCTGGATATATTGATTGGGAATGAATGAATTAAGAATGAATTGTAAAATGTTGTGTTTCATGTGGGGTACTAAAGAGAACGTAATCGGGAATGCCATACCAAAATGAGTCTCTGTCTTCAATTCCAAGTCAAGTCGCATGTCATTTTTTTGCGACTTAAGTGCGACTTGAGTTTCCATCTCTGTTAAGAAGTTTTAGCAGTTGTGTTTTGTTTATGGTCATTGTTCACTGTTATGATACATGTCAAGTGGTCACTGAAATTAAAAAAGTGAACAAAAAAGAATGGAAGCTTGTCTCCGCCACGGTATAGAAAAATAAAAAAAGGTAATTGCAACATTTTATCTCACAATTCTTACTTACTCTTTCAGAATTGTAAGATATAAAATTACAATTGTGAAAAAAAAGCTAGTAACACTTTTAATTTCCATGTTACTACAATACACTCTAAAAAAATTTGGGTTGTTTCAACCCAAATATGGGTCAAATATGGGCAAACCCAAATGTTGGGTTAAAAATGTAATTAAACAATTTACAGTTGAAAGTGAAAGTTGAAGTTGGGTTACAATTTTAAATTACATTTTTAACCCAACATTTGGGGTTGTCCATATTTGACCCAAATTTGGGTAGACACAACCCAGCATTTTTTAGAGTGTACATGTACCTACTATAGTAATAACAGTAAATGATGTATAATTACAAGTAACTATCCCTAAACCAAACCCTAAACCTAACCGTAACTCTATAGTACTGTAAGTACATGTACATTAATATTACTCCGTACTTATTTGAGTAAGTACAAAATCAAGTGTAACCAAAAATCTTTATTCTCAGATGTTTTAAAACTATCTTTGTCGTTGTCATTATAGTTATCGTCCTTAATATGAGTTGTGAAATGTAAAATTGCAATTGTGAATTCTAAAGTCAGAATTGTGAGATATAAATTCACAAATTACTAAAGAAAAAAGTCGGTCGCAGTTACCTTTTTATTTATTTGTTTATTCTGTGGTGGAATCAAGCCTCCATAAAAAAAGGTCAGATGTTGAAATCTTTTAAGCATAAAAATGAAGCCTAAATGAGCCACTCTCTTGGTTTTGGAGCTTTAAATGTCTGAAATGATTTGGATCATAGACCTGCCGAAATCTTCCTGTCTGTGAATAGGGAAGCACTTTTGCAACTAAAAGCAGCAAGTATCATAAGTATGATTAAGAAAATGAATTTACATAGGTTTTATAGCTCATTGAAGTTTTAATGGAAGCACTTAGCCTTGAGACTTATAGACGTCCTCTTGGGAGCAGAGCGAACGAGAACAAGCCATTTAAAGTAACGAGGCTCTTCATGCTGTAAGACACTAAACAGAGTCCGGAAGTTGAGCTTGTGGTGTGTTAAAGTACTTGAAGATACATGTAGATAACTTCAGCTGTCATGCTCTTTAAGCAGTGATAGATTTATGGGTTCACATCACAGATATCAGGGTTTCCATCCACAAATTTTTATGCAAATATTGGGTAATTTCGTCAAAAAGTCTGGAATGGAAACATCAGGACGTGAATAAAATATCCAAAATGTATATAAAAACTTCAGTCATCACTGTCATGTGTCCTACAGCGTCAGTTGCGTCGCTTCACCGCTATTCACAAATCCTCCCCCGTGGCCTCATGGGATAGTAAAGTGTCCATTGTATGCACACTTCAGATTCTCACTGGAAGTAGTTGGTCGTTTGGGTACTCTTCGCCTCTTCGTTGACTAGTATGAATATGGACATACTACTCGGCTCACATACTGTTTTTTGCCTACTATATAGTATGGAATACATATTCGGACGCTTTGGATTGAAGGATTGATCTGCGAAGTGTTTTGAAAACTTTTTTCTGTTACAAAAATCCTAAATCCTGAAATGACAGAAATTACACTTATCTAATCCTTCAATAGTTTATCCTAGACTGGAATGATATTAAATGAAGAAAAGGAGACTTTTTGCCATCGAAAGTTAGAGGTCCCAATACGAACTCAAACATTTCTCATCAAATTCATCCAAGACCGAATTATCTGAGCGTTGATACCCTTGTTAATGTTGTAGCTCTAAACTTGTACTGTAGGTGGCTCTTTTGTTTCTCTTAAAAGAGGAAGTTTAGAAGAAATTCTTAAAATGAATAAACTCTCATAAAAACAAAACTGAGAACTCTGTTAATTCTCCTGAGCTATGAAAGAGCAACCTTTGATCCTGCAATACAATCTTCTTCTTGGATGTGTCTGTGAAGTGCATGTTCAGTTTAGAGAAGTCCTGCCAGACTGTGTTTTCAATTGATAAAACACGTTCTGTGGCGTAATGGGTGGTAATCCACATCGTGGAGGATGTTTCAGAGGCATTTGCTCGATGTGGGCCTACTTTATTATGTGTAGGCATCTAACTGGACTGTTCCTCATCTAGCTTGAAGGCTTGTCTCATTAATTACTTGACTTCCAGATATCTCTGGCTTGTGTGTACAGACACGGATTGACGTAGGTTAGAAGATAAGGTGAATATTTGGTCTTGGTTGCTGGTGATTTGTAGGGTGTAATGTGAGTCAATTGCGTTTTTGCTACAAATCATGCCTATCTGATGCATGAGCCGAAAACCTGTCTTCTTGCATTATGAATCATCACCTGTGATTTAGTATGTTTTCCCAGCACTGATTGCTCCTAATTTGCATCCCAGCATCTACAAAGATGACAGGGCATCCAGAGAAAAATGACCGTTGCGTTTTCACAAGATAAGGTCACAGAGTTCCAGCAGGAATAAACACAACTGATATTTGTTTCTAAACCAAAATAGGTACGCCTTCATTAGATATTGTGAGCACCATTTCCATAATACTCTGCATCTCCAGTGCATGTAGGAGGCTTTTAACAGCAAACGTGGGTCCAGGCCAGAGGAGAAATGGAAATAAGTGAAGAGGTTTCGGAAACTCTAGCAGCATGTTACAACAAGATGAAGAAGTGAGCCACGTCTGCAGGGTTAACTCGAAGTCATTCTCATGCTACACAGTCGGCTTCATGTGAATCAGGTCTTGAGAATAAATGCCTGCTGGGAGACTTGTAAGTGTAAAGGGGAATATGCAATCCTACCTTAGCCTTTTAATTATATGGCAGAGGGATTTTATGTTGAACTTGGCAAGAAGCGCTCTGACCAAAACAACTAGATCCATGTTCTCTTATAGGCTGCCAGTGGCACATTTTTGTCTGTTAATGCCAAGCGTAATTATCCTGCAAAATAAATGAAGACGTTTTTATAACCTCAGTCAGCCAGAGCGCAACGATTTTGTGCCCTTAATACATTCATAACGTCATACATAGAAAAATCCTACCTGACTTTGAAACACTCGGGCTGGTTTTTAGCACACCACTAGTGATATTAGAGTAAAAAATGCTAAGATTTCAGCCGTGACGATTTTCTTTCAGGCTACACACATTTTTTATTCTTTTTCATTTTGCTTTTACTTCATTCTCTTTATGTGTATATGAGGTTTAGCTTGGTTTCAGTTCAAGTATGATCATATAAACCAGAGTTTCTCATGCTCATTCTCATCAAAGAAGCTGTTACCATAGAAAATTCCATAAATTTCCACTCAATCAACTTTTATGTATATTTCAATGTTAGATGCGCTTAATCGCGATTATTCGATTTGACAGCACTAACATTGAAATATACATAAAAGTCGATTGAGTGGAAATTTATGGAATTTTCTATGGTAACAGCTTCTTTGATGAGAATGAGTATGAGAAACTCTGGTTTATATAATTTACAATTTATTATAATATTATAAATTTATAAAAGTGTGTGTGTATCGATTAATCGATTAAGCAATTTGCAATTGATCGATTTGACAGCACTATTCAATATATAATGTATATGTACTTTTACATTGTTGTTGCTAAAATGTTTTGTATTTCTTGCAATTAAGTACGTTTGCATGGACTGCCTTGCTATTTTAGATGGCCCACAATTTGAAAGGCTCGTCTAAACATTTTAGATTGTTATTAGCTACCAAAGTTTTGAAAAGTGACATCCTACAATTTCCTTTTGTGGCTGTGTAACCTCCACTTCTCAATCTGTAATTTATTGCTCTGTTGACGTTCACCCTCTCTCTTAACAATCAGTGTTGACATTTTATGGTCTCTAGGCCGCGGCATCCAGGGCTAAATCCGTGTAAAATACAAAGGATGTGGCTGGGAAGAAAGAAGCACTTGTAAAAAAGCAAACCCAAGGTCTGTTAGTGGAGCGCTGGCTGATACAGCGTCCAACCGCCTCTGCCAGTAAAGGGTTTGAATAGCTTCAAAACACAAAGACATACCATCAGATGGTTTAAGTTACAGTTTAATGGAGGCGTGCATTCAGATAGCCACTCTACATTTTATTCCCCCAAAGCCACAATTACCGTGCGGCTGAGTAGGGTGAATAAAACGCCAGTGCAGTCAGCGGGCTCTTTTTTTCCTCCGTGGCATGGCATGCTGCTGCGTCATGCTGTTTTGCAGATTCAGCAGATGTTTTTATGAGCAGGATAACCACAACGGGCATAAATGTGGGCAATTCCTAACCACCTCGGAGAAGACATTTTCAGGGGAGGACCCAAGAAATGGACTTTTCTAAACCAACATCCTTCCAGCTCAGTCATATAATTATAGATATTTTATTGTGCCTTATGCCGTATTTAAATAAACAACCACCCTGGAAAAGAATTTTCACTCTGAAATTGCTAGTCAATTTCAAAAAGAAATGGCAAGTAATGCATTGAATTAACCTTTTTTTACAGTGCGCATATTGTGTTTTGCTTAGCTTAATGATGAGTGTCAGGCTGTTTGTCATCCACAAAGTCTTAAAATAAAAGGAATTTTTGAAAATAAAGTCATTCACCTAGCCTGGGAAAACCCAGACAACTTCCGGCAAATTTAGATTTGCTCTGAAAGTTAGTCTGGCAAAGAGCTCATTCAAGCCCATTTCCAATCCGCCGAAATCGCGGCACCAATCAGAAACGCTGGGGCGGGCTTTACACGATGACGACAGCGCTGGGATTTTGAAGCAGATTTTGTAGCCTACATTACAAAGATGGATGCCGTCGTCGAACATCACTCGTTCAAATCAGCTATCGCGTCTGTTTTAAGCAATTTGGACGTTTCCTTTTAGTTAAAACCCGAGCAAAGAACAACACTCGGAGATGTTTCTCTGCATACGTCATCTCCTTCATCGCTCTGATTGGGTTTAGGTCTATCCGCGACATCCTTTGGTGACGCCCGTCTGGAAATGATTTGTCTATGACGCTTTGCCAGACCATAACTCAGTTACAACTGAGAATAGTCTGGTTCTAACCAGGCTATCGTTCACCCTTTATTTGGACACAAAGGCTTAACAAACAGAGCTGTATAAGATAAGCTGTTGTTCTTGCCTCCTCACATTTAAATGTGCAGCCTTAGACGTTCAAGGTTTGATGTCAATAACAATGAACCGTTTGCACAGTGTTTAACGGCACATTTCCACTTTCATTTAGCAGGGTACATCTCACAAACTAATCAACACTGCTGTGAAACTGGCTGCAGCAACATCTCCAGGAATATTAGCAACATTTCAATAGCAAACACACTGAAAGCTGAATATCTTGTCAATTACATGGATGGATATGCTTATTTTCTTTTTGAATGTCTTAGCTAGTTTGCTGAATGAAGTGCAACATGCTAATTGTGACATTAAGTTTAGTAGTGTTACAAATAATTTACTGCATTGCTTAAATGCAGGGGCGGACTGGGACCAAAAAGTGGCACTGGACTTTCTGGCCCACAGCAGCCCACCACATCCCAAATCATAACACATTGGCCCATTAAAGTGCAGAATATTTTTTAACACCACTTATAGCATAAAAACATAACTCAATACAAAAATAAATGCTATTTAAACATTTATTTTAAGTAACACAACATATATTAGGTCATATTTGTAAAACCAAAGGGAAACAAACAGAAGAACATTAAAAAACAACATATAAAACTATCAGGACAGCATATCAGCTAGTCAGGGGGAGCTAGGTATTGCCATCAGACGAGCCTGTTGAACTGCTACTATTCGTGCCAAATGTATCATCTGTTAATTTGAAGCATTTCACAGCATCTACCTCTAATGCTTTTTTTAACCGTCGGCTGAAATTGGTCCTCGCCGGCTTTTTTTCGGCCGATTCGACATGTCAGTGAAAGAGGGAACTCTGATTGGCTGTTCAGCTTAGTGAACGAGTCAGTGCACTGCACGAGAATCATAGCAAAACAGAGAGCAAAGAAGTCAAAACAGCACAGATAGAAGGCTGTTCTAATTTACGTCATATTACCTGAGTGTTCCTTGGCGAATATTTAAATATTAACATGAGAGGAGTGGAATAAAGAAAGTGTTTAGCAGGATTGATATTCAGAACGGTAAGCACGCACTCCTTTGTTTACGGTGTGTATCTGCAGCCGGCAGCGTCGGTTTCTCTTTTTGAATGACGAATATAGACGAATATATATGCAGAAATAGACAGTTATCTCATTTACACGCAGGCGCAGAATGCGCATTCTAGCTGACAGTCGGCTGTAGTTCTCTCGGTGTGTTCAAGTGCAGCTTATTACCCCGACGAGAGGCGACAACACAGTCGGCTTTCATCTAACTCTGCGCTAGTTCATCGGCGTTGGCTTGGTGTGTTTCCAGGACGTGAAAGAGGGCGTGTTTCAAGATACGCAATCTGGAGTAGACCAAACTTAACAGGGAGGGAGGGCAATACACTCACATGCATGCACACGAAACACACTCCTTGTTGGCCGCGCCCGCGCGATCGATTCCCTCATCCATTTGCGTAGAAAAGAAATGTAATATTATGATTTCCGTCATTTTTTTTATACATATATTTTGTTATATGTGTACCGGGCCGGCCCACATTCGCCAGCGGCCCACCGGGAAAAGTCCCGGTGCTCCAGATGGCCAGTCCGCCCCTGCTTAAATGTATATTTAACATTCAATTGTACATTTAAATGCAGGTTCGAGTGCAGATGCACGAGTCATTTCCAGGTGTTATGTATCTTAGACAGAAATCACATTAACTTTGAACATTTTTGTCATATTTTAAAAATACATCAAACAAATCTATCCGATGAGTTCAGAGGACTTTTATACAGTGCACAAGTCACATTGACTACTTTTATTGTGCTTTTTTGTGAATTTGATTACATTGAAAAGAGCATATGACGTAATGAGTACATGATGACAGAATTGTAATTTTTGGCTGAACTATCCTTTTAAAAAGCCCCTGTAAATGCTATTTTAAAGGTTCTGAAAGTACTAATATCTATTGCAGCGTCACCTATTTTCCAGCCCGTTCTCATCCTTTGGCATCATACATGTGACGCTTTGTACATTTCGTCGAAATCTTACGCACATGGCATCCTTTAGCGTCAATATGAGACGCAGAACCCAAGGCGTCATAACCGTACCCTACCCCAGACCTAAACCTACCCATAACAGTGCGTGTTATATTGACGCTAAAGGATGCCATGTGCGTAAGATTTCGACGAAATGTCATATGGCATCACCTATATGACGCCAAAGGATGAGAATGCGTTGTATTTTCTCATAGTGTCTGAAATGGTTCGATAAAGGATTCGGTCTCTCTAAACCCCTCCTTCCCGCGAGCCTGCTCTGCTCTGATTGGTCAGTTGGCCCAGTCTGTTGTGATTGGTCGACCGCTTACAGCACATGTTGTAAACCAAACTCACATTATCATATCTAGATTTCAGCTCCGGATCTTCATCAGTGCTTGTATACACAGTAATACGAACAGTAACTATGGCGTCGGTTTTACCGTATCAATTCGAGCGGGAGTCGTCAAAGTGCCGGTGCATCTAAGTGGATTTGTTTTCGCACAAGAAAACAGCATCTTCTTGACATGTCGACAACACAAACTCTTCCGGTCTCAGTCTTTCCCAGTCTCAGGGCAGGGCAAAGAAGAAGTTGTTCACAAGCAGCCAATGAAGAACATAAGCTGGCATTATGCAAATTTGTTACAAACCTATGGGATGATTTTAGTCTCATTATGATTAACACGTACAAGCACACTATCAATGAACTTGATGCATGTTGCAGAAATGTTTTATCCATGCCTTTCAATTTGCGTGTGCAAAATTAAAAATTGAATGAATGTGTAGCAATTTGTACAAATAGAGACATTTTTGTGAATACAAATGTTTTCTTTTGTATTAGTATATCATAATTTGTGCATGCAATAAAGAAGATGTGCATGTGTGGATCAGGTGACACGCGTGCATTCATTGAGTTCTTTACTGAGTCGATCTCATTTGATTCATTTTGATTTTGAGACTTTCATTTCGCGGTTTTTAAGCATTTCACAACCCACACACAAACAACTACAAATGAATAGGCCTGGTGCTAATTATTAATGTGTGCACAGCTACCCATTTATTTGACAAATTCACAAATGTGCGTCGCTACATTTAAACTAATACAATACAACTTGTGTGTGCAAAATCCAGAATCACATGAATGTGCAGCATTTTGTACAAATAGAGACATAGTTGTTAATACAAAACCTCAATTTTGTATTAATCTAGGCCAGAATTTGTGCATCCAACAAGTAAGATGTGCATTTGTGGATGAGGTGACACGCATGCATTCATTGACTCGTTTCTGAGTCGATCCTATTTGATTCATTTGGATTTTGAGACTTTCATTTCGCGGGTTTCGCCTTGCACGATCCACACACAGCTGTCTGAGAAAACCTGCTACCACTAGATGGCAGTATTCTGCTAAAACCGACAACGGCAGCGTAATCAAGCGTGATCCCCATTTAAAACGCTTAATGTGAGTGATATTGAAGCACCAAATTTAGTACACAATATAGGCCTACTACCTTATTAATAAAGAATACTTTATAGAGGCAATAAGATTATGATCAACACCCATAGAAAACCATTATAAAACGCTTCACGTGCAATAGCGCATTGCATGTTCAATAAGGTGTAGCCTATCGGCTACTGAGTTTAATATAACTGTGTTACTGCATTGACGTTAAGCTTTTTCGTAATAATAGGCTCTATGTGTTTTCCTTCCTGAGCCTGTTAAAAAGAAAAAGCTTAACATGAAATTCTGCAGTTGCGTTTAACTTTGCATGTGTAGGGGAGAGCAATTGCTCCGAGAGCGCAGTAAAGTAAGTTTTAGGTTTGATATTCGCCGCATTTTCTAAAGGGACCATCTGCAAATTCCACTCACAGTCAAACAAAAATATATAAACGTCCAGTCATTAATTCAAATGAACGATACCAAGGTTATAGTAAATGCCTAGTGGACAGACGGACTTAGCCTACTGTATGTCCAGCCAATATCTCGATTGAACTGTAACAAAAAAATAATTACTGTAAATTGTTTTTCTATTCATGTTCCAAAGGTTGTAGTACATTCCTAGTGATAGTCAGGTGAGTGTTACATGTATGTCCTGTGTTTCCCCCGTTCTTTGTGTATTTGGTTCAGTCCTGTTTCCAGTTTCCCGCTCCTCGTTAGTGTTTAGTTTATTCACCTGTGTCTAGTTCATTTGCCCCAGCTGTGCCTTGTTTCCCTAATCTGTTCTCTGTGTATGTAAACCCTGTGTTCTCCCTCACTCCTTGTCGGTTCTCGTTTATGTAACGTTTGTGTATGGTGTGTTGCTGTTTCCCGTGATCCTTGTTTTGTTTGAGTAAATTATATTTGAATTGGACCTGTTGACTGCTGCCTCTTCCTCTGCCTGCACCACACCCGTAACAGAAGAACCGACCAAGAAAAAGAGAAGAGAATGGATTTTGCAGCAGTAGAGATTCTGCTTCTCTCCCAGGAGGATCTGTCCCTCGAGGCCCACACACTGAGGTATTTGAACTTAGTACCATATGTTCATTATGATGACACCAGCCTCAGTGTGTTCTTCCGGGCAGGTCTCAATGCTGAGACCAAGGCACGCCTGCCCGGAGATGGGCCTCGGGGGAACTTTGTGAAGTATGTGCAGTGGGTGTTGAAGCATAATCGTGAGTCTCATCCTGCTGAGACTTGTTCACCGCTGGTCCCGTCCAGCATAGATCCAGAGCTTCCACCACTGATCCCGTCCAGCCCAGAGCAGCCTTCGCCGCTGGTTCCATCCAGCACCAGGCCCTCTACACCGCTGGTTCCGTCCAGCACCAAGCCCTCTTCGCTGCTGGTTCCGTCCAGCACCAAGCCCTCTTCGCTGCTGGTTCCGTCCAGCACCAGGCCCTCTTCACCGCTGGTTCTGTCCAGCACCAAGCCCTCTTCACCGCTGGTTCTGTCCAGCTCAGCCAAGCCCTCACCGCTGGTTCCATCCAGCCCAGCCAAGCCTGCACCACTGGTTCCGTCCAGTCCAGCCGACCTTTCACCACTGGTTCCGTCCAGTCCAGCCAAACCCTCGCCACTGGTTCCGTCCAGTCCAGCCAAGCCCTCGCCGCTGGTTCCGTCCAGCCCAGCCAATCCCTCGCCGCTGGTTCCGTCCAGCCCAGCCAAGCCTGCACCGCTGGTTCTGTCCAGCCAATCCGAGCCAGAGCCCGCTGATCCTGCGCCGGAGCCCGCTGATCCTGCGCTGGAGCCCATTCATGCTGCACTTGAGTCTGCTCTGGAAGACACAGCGCTCATTGTGGTGTCCGTGGCTGTTTTGTGTGTGTGGGCAGCACACACATCAACTACAGCCCATGAACCCAGCCCAGAGCTTCCCTGCAGCCCTGCCGAGCCTGAGCTTCCCTGCAGCCCTGCCGAGCCTGAGCTTCCCTGCAGCCCTGCCGAGCCTGAGCTTCCCTGCAGCCCTGCCGAGCCTGAGCTTCCCTGCAGCCCTGCCGAGCCTGAGCTTCCCTGCAGCCCTGCCGAGCCTGAGCTTCCCTGCAGCCCTGCCGAGCCTGAGCTTCCCTGCAGCCCTGCCGAGCCTGAGCTTCCCTGCAGCCCTGCCGAGCCTGAGCTTCCCTGCAGCCCTGCCGAGCCTGAGCTTCCCTGCAGCCCTGCCGAGCCTGAGCTTCCCTGCAGCCCTGCCGAGCCTGAGCTTCCCTGCAGCCCTGCCGAGCCTGAGCTTCCCTGCAGCCCTGCCGAGCCTGAGCTTCCCTGCAGCCCTGCCGAGCCGGAGCTTCCCTGCGCGCCTGCCGAGCCGGAGCTTCCCCGCGCGCCTGCCGAGCCGGAGCTTCCCCGCGCGCCTGCCGAGCCGGAGCTTCCCCGCGCGCCTGCCGAGCCAGAGCCTTCTCCGCTGGTCCCGTCCAGTCCTCCCGAGCCTTCTCCGCTGGTCCCGTCCAGTCCTCCCGAGCCTTCTCCGCTGGTCCTGTCCAGTCCTCCCGTGCCTTCTCCGCTGGTCCCGTCCAGTTCCCCCAAGCCTGTCTCTGAACCCGTCACTCCCCCCAAGAAAATTTTGGGGGGGGGATATAAGCCACCCGAGGGACAGTCTCCACCCTGGCCACCTGAAGTGGCCTCTCCACCCTGGCCACCTGAAGTGGCCTCTCCACCCTGGCCACCTGAAGTGGCCTCTCCACCCTGGCCACCTGAAGTGGCCTCTCCACCCTGGCCACCTGAAGTGGCCTCTCCACCCTGGCCACCTGAAGTGGCCTCTCCACCCTGGCCACCCGAGGGAAAGTCTCCACCCTGGCCACCCGAGGGAAAGTCTCCGCCCTGGCCTCCTGCACGTCCTGCTCCGCCCTGGCCTCCTGCACGTCCTGCTCCGCCCTGGCCTCCTGCACGTCCTGCTCCGCCCTGGCCTCCTGCATGTCCTGCTCCGCCCTGGAGGCTTCCTGCTCCGGGTAGGCCACTCCCTCGTCAGCCTCCAGGGCGCCCACCCCCCCACCCTTATTGATGTTACTCGGCGCGAGGACGCGCCTTGCAGGAGGGGGAGCTAATGTTACATGTATGTCCTGTGTTTCCCCCGTTCTTTGTGTATTTGGTTCAGTCCTGTTTCCAGTTTCCCGCTCCTCGTTAGTGTTTAGTTTATTCACCTGTGTCTAGTTCATTTGCCCCAGCTGTGCCTTGTTTCCCTAATCTGTTCTCTGTGTATGTAAACCCTGTGTTCTCCCTCACTCCTTGTCGGTTCTCGTTTATGTAACGTTTGTGTATGGTGTGTTGCTGTTTCCCGTGATCCTTGTTTTGTTTGAGTAAATTATATTTGAATTGGACCTGTTGACTGCTGCCTCTTCCTCTGCCTGCACCACACCCGTAACAGAGAGATTTTGCATTATTGACCTGTAGTACCAAAAACCCTTTTGGTGAATTACAGTATTTTTTTTATTTTTTTATAAAAAAGTAATTGTTTACTGTAAATAGGCTACATGAAGGGATATATTGGGACAATTTCACCTGTAGTAAGCCAGTCTAGTCACTAGGAACATTTTGAACATGAAAAAACGCTTTTGGTGAATTACATTATTTTTCTGCAGAATACAGGCTACATGAAGGGAAGTATTGTTCAAATTTTACTTGTAAGTCAGTCTTACAGGAACCTACGAGCTTTGGAATTTGAAAATGTCTGTTTTTAAATATTAAAAGTTATTTTAATTAAACAAATTATACGTTTTAACGCAGTTAGTGGAATTGGCAGACGTTCCCTTGTGCATCATGAGCTGTGGTAGCGCGTCAAAACATTCTCATGTATGCAGCTACACACACACGTAGGTGATTTTCAATTCATATTTAATGTCGATATACATGGTTGCATATTGTTAAAACTCATCGTGCTATAGTAAGACTATATAACAGTGGCAAGGGTCAAGGGAAAACAAATGTCCTGCGAAAATCGTCTTGTAAAAACAGACATTTTCAAATTCCAAAGCTTGTATAGCCTACAATGTGTAGTCATAAAAAAATAAACCTATAATATGAACGCAACTGCGAAATTTCATATTAAGCTTTTTCTTTTTAACAGGCTCAGGAGCGTGAAACGTTGCGCGTCACGTTCATATAGCCTCTTGTATGTAGGCTATAGTTTTCCTCACATAGAGCCTATTATTACGAAAAAGCTTAACGTCAATGCAGTAACACGGTGATATTAAACTCAGTAGCCGATAGGCTACACCTTATTGAACATGCAATGCGCTATTGCACGTGAAGCGTTTTATAATGGTTTTCTATGGGTGTTGAATTTGATCATAATCTTATTGCCTTTATAAAGTATTCTTTATTAATAAGGTAGTAGGCCTATATTGTGTACTAAATTTGGTGCTTCAATATCACTCACATTAAGCGTTTTAAATGGGGATCACGCTTGATTACGCTGCCGTTGTCGGTTTTAGCAGAATACTGCCATCTAGTGGTAGCAGGTTTTCTCAGACAGCTGTGTGTGGATCGTGCAAGGCGAAACCTGCGAAATGAAAGTCTCAAAATCCAAATGAATCAAATAGGATCGACTCAGAAACGAGTCAATGAATGCATGCGTGTCACCTCATCCACAAATGCACATCTTACTTGTTGGATGCACAAATTCTGGCCTAGATAAATACAAAATTGAGGTTTTGTATTACAACTATGTCTCTATTTGTACAAAATGCTGCACATTCATGTGATTCTGGATTGTGCACACACAAGTTGTATTGTATTAGTTTAAATGTAGCGACGCACATTTGTGAATTTGTCAAATAAATGGGTAGCTGTGCACACATTAATAATTAGCACCAGGCCTATTCATTTGTAGTTGTTTGTGTGTGGGTTGTGAAATGCTTAAAAACCGCGAAATGAAAGTCTCAAAATCAAAATGAATCAAATGAGATCGACTCAGTAAAGAACTCAATGAATGCACGCGTGTCACCTGATCCACACATGCACATCTTCTTTATTGCATGCACAAATTATGATATACTAATACAAAAGAAAACATTTGTATTCACAAAAATGTCTCTATTTGTACAAATTGCTACACATTCATTCAATTTTTAATTTTGCACACGCAAATTGAAAGGCATGGATAAAACATTTCTGCAACATGCATCAAGTTCATTGATAGTGTGCTTGTACGTGTTAATCATAATGAGACTAAAATCATCCCATACAAACCTAGGTAGGTTTATGCTGGAAGCAAGACTGGAATTACTGATGACTACAGTTCAGAATCGGTTATTCCTTTTAGGAGAAAATGGCTTTTTCTCAATTTCAAGAACGCAAAGAACAAACTTGTGTTCTTGAGGACTGGAATTGAACTTCGACAGTTGATGATGGCGTAGTACGAGAACACAAGGACACAAGATCTCTCAAGAATGCATATTGAGAAACGGCCAATCATTTTTATCAGCACTTTGATCATTGAAACTTTGTAGACCTTTTAAATTCACAAACATCTATTACACACTAAAAGGTAATATCTGAAAATGCATAATTGGGGTAATTTAAACACTCTTGATTGATTTCAGGGCAAAGCATTTGTCACCCCATCCATGTACCCTTCATTATTGCAGGCCATATTTTATTCAAAATAAGATTCATTTAATGTAATCAAACCCCTGATGTCACACTAACTGGCAGTGCATCTCAATAGCCTCTTCTTCATGGTGTCTACCTTCCCCCTGAACTTGCAATTCCCCACATATCATGCCAGTGGAAAATCCATTCATGTCCTGGCAAAAGGGTGCCGGCAGAATCCCTCCTCCTTTGTTGATCAAGCGACGTCCCACTCCTCTGAGCCACAGAGGAACCTCAAAAAGCCTCATCTCCTTAATCTCCTCTTGACTTTCTCTTGTTGTTCAGTTGTTTGTGGGTTGGAAAGCGTCTCCCTCTCACGCTCTGTGTCTTCTTGAAAGGCATGATGGGAGGTCAGTAAGGCAAAGCTCTCTGCTCAATTAGAGATGTGTTTGATGCTTCTGCAAAAGAGCACAGTGCTGAAACAATCTGAGTTTTGTGCTGATTATATCAATCTAACTAGTGTGTTAACCTGTTATATCCTAAAAGGTTTCCTATTGGACATGTTACTATATTTTTGGATGGATATGCCATGGTATTTATCACAGTTACAAAATGAACATGGATATGCATATGTGTTTGCTTGTAGACATACTATGGTACTCATTTGAATATGGCAATAGTATCACAATCACTCATTAATTACAAAATATTTCATAAAAATGACCATAGTATTACTTTGTTTTTTGGACATGGTACTATTGTACATGATTATGGCAATCGCTCAGTATTGTACTTATCATAGTCAATATGTTGTCTGGTGGACTGGGGTTAATTAATTAATCTTAGCATGTATTACCATGTTTGGATTTGATTATGTATGTACCACGGTACCACCATTGTAGGCTATATGAACATGGTAGTCATTCAGTAGTTATTTATGACCATCAATATTTTGTCTGTGGAAATTGTTCCATGACAATTCATCAACCATTTAGTAATCCATAAAACAAGAAGACAAGCATAATAAATGTTCAATATG
The DNA here is from genome assembly GCF_029890125.1 of Rhinichthys klamathensis goyatoka. Lineage (NCBI taxonomy): Eukaryota > Metazoa > Chordata > Actinopteri > Cypriniformes > Leuciscidae > Rhinichthys > Rhinichthys klamathensis. The sequence goes on from NW_026606692.1 coordinate 1,176,807, forward strand.
ATCAGAAGCTATTTTCATTAAGTCCTGGAAAAGACGCAATAAAAAAAACACTTGCATTAAAATTTCACAATCGCTGTAGATCTGCGCTTGGAGCAGAGCTAAATTGGCAATAAAATGCAAACAGAGAGGAGTGGTGATTAGATCGCACCTTCAGGTGTCGTTACGGGCCTCGGTTGGAGTGTTAGATCCACACTGGATTAGCAAAAACAGCCCATAAAAGCCATAAAAGACTCTCACACTTGACATGTGAAGTCCTGCTGGCTGAAGATAATTCATGGCTGTTTTCCACCGTTTGAGCTGCGTTTGCAACAACCTCTGCTGTTCAGGAGTAAACGTGTTTATGTCTGGAATTCATAAAGCTCACATTTTTCTTGGAATGTATTACAGGATGACGTTTGACGCAATAGAACATGGAAGAGAAGTAAATTCACAAGTGGAGAATTACAGTGAAAACACATTATATACACATCATTCCAAAGTGATTTAACTTTGTTTGGTTAACCTAAAACTGCATGCAAAGCCGCTCTCAGTGGACATGGGTGTAGCCGTGATAGACATGCATGCGGTTTGTTGAAAGGCCGAGAATGTAACATGAAAAAAATAGCCATTTTAGACCAGCACTCTCGCTAAAGTCGACCAAGAGCTCTTCCAGTTAAAACACAAAAAGCCTTTCATAAAGTGAGATGTCCTGATAGGCCTTAAATGGCTATTTGCACAGTATTGATTGGAAGACTGTGATTGCTGTAAGTAATGCAAGCTTTTAGAGTGCCAAACTAAATGGATAATGCTAAACGCTATCTGCAAATGGCTCCGTTAATAAGAGCTGAGGATACAAAAAAAAACAAAAAAAAACAACGTAAGAATTGCTAATGAGGCATTGCTGAGTTTTTTCAGTGAACAATGCCATTATCACCAGCGCTGGAGTCATCATGACTTCATCTTTCTGCAGAGTTATAAACAATTATAACAGTTATAAACAAAACAAAAAATATGGATTGTGAAAAATTAACAGTGACACGGTGCATAAAATATAATTTAACAGCCTATATGTGTTAGTGATTATAGTGATTATAGTTTTTTTTTATTTGACAGATAGATAGATAGATAGATAGATAGATAGATAGATAGATAGATAGATAGATAGATAGATAGATAGATATTAAATAAAATAAAGAAACTGTGTTATACACAGATGTATGAGGGACAGAAACGACACCTACTTTTTCAGAATGACCAATTTCTGAATCTAGATCTGTCTTTATGACAACCTAAATTGCACTTGGGAAGATGAAAACAAACAAATACAGAGATGCCATTAAATATTTAGCTGGGCTACAGCCATTCAAGATGTTCCAGGCAATAAGCATCGCTATTCTAAATGTCAGATAAAGAGGGTGACAAAACAAATACTGTGAGAATGTGCCATCTGTGCACAAAGTCCCTCAGACAAAGGACAGTGCAGACAGATACTGTGTACGCTCTCCCATCTGTGCTTATGTTATAAAAAACATTATCTTATAAATTGTTTCACCCTAAAATATTCACAAGGGAGAAAATGATAATGATTATCTTAATTTTTCATTAACACAGAATAATGAAGTAGATCATGTGGAAAAATTTAACAGGATTGAATCTTACAAGGGATATTGCACATTAAATGGGTATTCGCCACAGGAAAATGTGCTTTCATTAAAACCTGGCTTCCTATACAGGAGAAAAGCGGGAACAAATTGAAATTGGTGCTACCTGACTAGAGAAAACACGGAAAAAAGTCTGTTTTCTTCCCTTTTGCTGAATAGGTATGAAAACTACAACACCCATAATGCACTGGGCATGTTGCCGTCCAAGGCCACTCCCACCAGTCTGCTATGGATAAACTCACCAGAGTCAAATACCGCCTTGCTTTAGTAGGAAATACTTCTTAGCAAACTTTTAGTCATAATAGCGTTGACTTGTTTTGTTCCCGGTGCAAGAATTCAAAGAGTGAATGTTTAGTGGGAGTGAGTTACTTTCGGTTTCCAGTGAAGGATCCAGTGCGTTGAAGGCAGCGGATAAAGACTTCATACACTCTAAACAATGCTGGGTTGTTTTAACCCAAATTTGGGTCAAATATGGACAAACCCAAATGTTGGGTTAAAAAAATGTAATTTACAACTTTCACTTTCAACTGTACATTTTTTAATTACATTTTTAACCCAACATTTGGGTTTGTCCATATTTGACCCAAATTTGGGTTTAAACAACCCAGCATTTTTTAGAGTGTAAATATGAAGAGAACACCGTGATGGAAAATCTGAAAAACCTCCATGTTTATAGTCAACATTTCAAACTGGATGAACACAAACTCAGTTTTAGGCCAAACGGAGGGGAAAACTGAAAGAAGCCGTTCTGTCCGAAGCGAAACACTGTTGCGTACAGGCAAGAAATCTGTTGCCATAGTGCTCCATTTTTACCATAATGCTGTTTAAAGAGTAGATATAGTACGATACAGTTTTCAGTGATAAACTTACCCTTACATTTACGGTTTTGTTAATAACCCTCTGTCGATCTGACTGTCCGTGGGCAGGCATACAAAAATGCAGAGTAATTAACTAACTAACATTTATTATGTGGATAAAATTAAAGTCAGTGGGGTCCAAAACATTATTTGACCCCACTGACCTTAAAACAAGTCTTCATAATATCTCTTTTTGTGTTCCAGTGCTGTTTTGGGTGAACTATCCCATTAGGTAATTTGAATGATGGGATGCTGCCTTAGAATTTGGCCAATATTAGATGTCTTGAAGACATCATAAAAATATATTGCCTACACCTACCTATCTAGGATTCCCTCGTCGTGTGAAAAATTATCGTTGATCAGTAAAAAAATCCCATTAGCAAATGATATATATACGTATATCGTAATCACAGCCAAGATTCCTGACAGTTCAGTTTGGCTGTGATTCTGACAGTTCAGTTTGAGATGTAAAAAAGTTTTATTATAAATTGGCAAGGGAAAATAAGCCTTGGTAATACTCAAGAGTTATATAGACATATATAGCTAATGAAGTAAGAAAAACATCTGATCATATTTTACAGTAAAGTCCCACAGGTCAAGCGGGAACCCTTCTGAAGACCATCTGGCACTTTGATAAGCAAGATCTAAATGAAAGGAACTTCTCTCAGAAATCAGATGCTCGAGTGAGTGATCAAAAAGCAGGTGTTCCCAGTTTCATTCCCAGTCCTTTGAGCATCATGCAGATGATCATGCTTCGTCACACTCAGAAACGAGACGAGGGGAAATGCTTCAGGCGAGCATGTGATGGCATTGCTCAGGCAGAAGACGAGGCATCATTTCACTGGCATCATGGGAGCCTGACCCCTCTGTTCTAGGAGCCTGGGATTTTTTTCTGCATGTATAATAAATAGCTCACAACCACGCACTCGCTTTTCTCATGTGCACGCAGAACCTTTGGGAAGTTCCTGAAAGCGTCTTTATTTTGATACGCTGCAGCTAACACTCGCGTTTTGTCATCCACACTTGTTCAGGAGAGAATTCAGCGCTTACACTACCGGTTCCTATGAATTGCTGACATGCGGGTTGATGGATCACTGCTCTGATCTAATATACGGGATACCTTGTGCATTCATCACAGAAATAGATATGTCTATAGACTCTAACTAACCCATAACCACATTATATTCATAGCCACGTTGCATAGATAAACTGGATTTCTGAGGCCAGCTACATGGGGAAATGCTTTATCTGGAACGTTCCTCGCTGGCTTATCGGCGTGTTCATAGTTGAGAAATGTTCAGACAGACAACCTTTTACCCAAAGCCTCTTTTTTCGACACAAACAGCCCAGCTCAAAGCTCAGCAGACAGTGAAACCTCAGCACGCTTAACCTTTCCATTGATGCTGGAGATTCTCGCAGACAGACTCCGACTATATATTCATATCCAGAAAATGATGTGCAAAAAAAATGCAACTGCGTGTTTCCCATGAGCAGCATTGCAAGTGAAAAAAAATACTAGGAATACAAAAGCATGTAGAGGAGGAAGCAGAACAGATTTAACAGTACACAAAAATGTGTGGTAACACTTTACTTGAAGGGGTGTGCATAAGACTAACATGACACCTTCATAATCATGACATGACACATGTTATGAATATGAAGGAAGTTTTATGCATGTTTATGACAACTGTCATTAAGTGTCATTCGCTCAATTATGACATTTTTAATGCAAATATGACATTGTTTGAGATGTCTTTGTTATGACACCTTGACATAAACCAATACATCATAACCTGTCAGTGTCTTTGTCATGACGACATTACTAAGACAACACAACCTGTCATAAACATGACATAGCAGATTAATTATCAAACTTAAGAAACCACTTAGCTTTATTGGTTAACATTACATTAAACTGTCAGGTGGTTGGTTTTGACATTGGCTGTCATGAAGCCATTATAACTGTTATAACTGTTATAACTGTAGTTGAGGTCACGAAAAATATTCATGACACAGTTATAATGGCCTTATGACAGCCAATGTCAAAACCAACCACATGACAGTTTAACTTAATTTAATGTCAAGTTGTCATGACAAAGACACTGACAGGTTATGATGTTATGGTTTATGTCAAGGTGTCATAACAAAGACATCTTAAACAATGTCATATTTGCATTCAAAATGTCATTATTGAGCGAAAGACACTTAATGACAGTTGTCATAAACATGCATAAACCCTACTTCATATTCATGACATATGTCATGTCATGGTTATAAAGGTGTCATGTCAGTCTTATGTACACCCCTTCAAGTAAAGTGTTACCGAATGTGTCTTTAGATTTCATATGAAGATATCTTGCCTCTTTATGGATTGTCTAAAAAGGGGATTTACAGCCATTTGCAGCAGAAGAAAAAGAAACTGCAAGTCATTCTTTTTCAAAAAAGGCTTTGTGATTTGAGCAGAGTGTGACAAATTATGACGTTATAGATTTACACTGCCAGTCAAAGGTTTGGGGTCTGTATGATTACTTTTTTCATCAAATTGATCATAAGTGACAGTAAAAACTTTAAAAATTTTTTACAAAAGACTTTTATTTCAAATGCTGTTCTTTTGATTCATCAAAGAATCCTGAAAAAAACAAGCAGCACAACTATTTATTGTACTATCTACGTTTATTTAATGAAGAAAAGCATAAAGGGGAGCTCAAAACTCAAATCTGGACCACAGTTTGGCAAACATACTTTTTTATAATGAGAGTCTTGGTATTTAGGGCAAGAGATGTGAACATATTGAATATTTCTTCTTTCTGGACTTCTCATAATAGCTCCTCTATTGTTCTCGTGTTTATTTGAAGAGATTTTTGTGGTGTTCATGTTAATATGCTCACAATACCCAACCAAATTGCCAGCATTGTTCAAATGACTAGTTGGAAATGTACAGTTAAGCATCATAATTATAGTGAACATCAACTCAATGCATTTTAATTAATATACTCTACAGGCAAAATCTAAAGTCACATTTTGAGTATAAGAACTCGTGTTAGGATGGGATGAGCAACTAGTCAATTAGTGACCAGTGAGAGTTTTTTTCTTTGACATTTAACATTTGCATTAATAATTTTTTGGCAACAGTGCTGTAGGGGGTTGAATTTAAATATGCAAAATCTCAGAGAGAGTTTTAGCATTTTAACATTTACTGTGAGAAAACGTATCTACACACAAGCACTACTTTGACTTTTAGTCACATAGTGATGGGAAGAAGAACGGATCATTTTACTGACTTGGACATTTGAATCTCGTTCAGCAAAATGAACAAATCTTTATTCAAGTCATGTGGTTCATTTGAGCCATGATTTCTAAACTCGTCTAGTTGCGTGAACTTTGATATTACGAAAATGTTTAAAATGAGCACGTGCATTCGACACAAAATTAACTTTTTTTTTTCTTCATTTGTTCAAAATGATCGAATCGTTCATGATCGATGAATGCCATGCATTTTGTAAAATGAGTAGTTGTGCACATCCGTTGTTATTATTAGCTGATCAAAAGAAATACTTCTGCACTTGGAAGTCAGGATCTAAATTCATTTAAATGTTCAGTGGTATATCAATTAACAGTTGTGATCAGCAATGTTGAAAGCTGTAAAAAGAAAGCCAGAGAGTGTTGTTGTCATTCACAACACAACAGTTGTTTTCTCTTCTCACATGCTTAACTGTTACTGTTCTGCTCGTGAAAGTGGCTGTAATTAAAATGTTGAGCTAAACGCTAAAGCTCTGCGTCCGCAGTGACAGGCACTAAAACGAAACAGGCTACATCACTCCAGCTCATCCTGTTGGGGTCGGCTTTCAGCTCTTGGCAGGAACGTCAAGAAGATGGGCTGTAAAAAGCGTCGTCCCTTAGCGGTGTCAGTCGGTTCACTGACGCTAGACAGTCTCATCTGGATTCATGCATGTGTTTATACAGGAACTTTGACATGGTGATGATGGCAACTTGCTAATTCATGCTCTTAATCGGGACGTCCAACGGGAAGTGTTATATAACTTCTGCATACGTTGACTGATTTTGATGAAACTTTAGCTGTGTGTTCATTGTAGGAGGCCGATCACATGACAAAGTCATAACGCCACCAACTGGCAGCAGGAAGTGTGTCACTTTCAAAATTACTCCCGATTTGCTTAGTCACAAACTTAATATAATGTCAAAACACAGCATGTAGACCTGTGAAAGGATTCTTGACATCTTAAATACGGTTGCCACTGCAACGCATGAAACTTTAATAATAATTTTGGATGTTTTTAAAGCTCTTAGCATGCTTCAAATTGCACGAAACTCGACACACACATCAGAGTTGTCGGCCAGTAGACATTTTCATTTTAAACACTGCAAGCTCAAATAAATATATACAAGTCATGTTGATTTGATCCTGATTATCTTAACATGTTCAAAACTTTGGGGTTCTTAAAAATCTTTGTTTAATGGAATGGGAATGTTTTTAAAATCTCTTATGCTCACCAAGGCTGCATTTATTTGACCAAATTTAAAATAACTGTTTTCTATCGTAATATATTTACAAATGTAATTTATTCCTGTAATGCAAAGCTGAATTTTCAGTGTCACATGATCCTTCAGAAATCACTCTAAACACGCACAACCTTGAGGCGGATGGGCTACAACAGCAGAAGACCCCACCGGGTACCACTCATCTCCACTATAAATAGGAAAAAGAGGCTACAATTTGCACGAGCTCACCAAAATTGGACAGTTGAAGACTGGAAAAATGTTGCCTGGTCTGATGAGTCTCGATTTCTGTTGAGACATTCAGATGGTAGAGCCAGAATTTGGCGTAAACAGAATGAGAACATGGATCCATCATGCCTTGTTACCACTGTGCAGGCTGGTGGTGGTGGTGTAATGGTGTGGGGGATGTTTTCTTGGCACACTTTAGACCCCTTAGTGCCAATTGGGCATTGTTTAAATGCCACGGCCTACCTGAGCATTGTTTTTGACCATGTCCATCCCTTTATGGCCACATCCCTTTAATGCACTGTCACAAAGCTCGAATCATTTCAAATTGGTTTCTTGAACATGACAATGAGTTCACTGTACTAAAATGGCCCCCACAGTCACCAGATCTCAACCCAATAGAGCATCTTTGGGATGTGGTGGAACAGGAGCTTCGTGCCCTGGATGTGCATCCCACAAATCTCCATCAACTGCAAGATGCTATCCTATCAATATGGGCCAACATTTCTAAAGAATGCTTTCAGCACCTTGTTGAATCAATGCCACGTAGAATTAAGGCAGTTCTGAAGGCGAAAGGGGGTCAAACACAGTATTAGTATGGTGTTCCTAATAATCCTTTAGGTGAGTGTAGTTGGAGTTTAGCATGTTGCACCGCAGGACATGTCAATTATTTCATCTCCAGTACACACACTCAGTTGGAGTCCAGTTGATTTTTGATGAGCAAATATTATACCGCAGGTTTCTATCTGTCGAATATCATCTCGGACGAAATGCCACTCGCATACTGTTTGTATACAGAATGCCAGGGGACGTGTTCCTCACTGCGAAAAACACAAACAGTGAAACATCACGCTGGGTAATCCCCCGTCCAATTAGCCAAATCCACTCCACACTTCTAATCTATAGCAGCATGAGAGGAGTGTATTAACACGACTGCGCTCCTTCCCGTAGGGAGAAAGGAGTGCGAGAACAAATAGTCCTAATGAGGAGCTCTGACCTATACGAGGCTCAGATCTTCACACTGCTAAAACTGTTCTGAGGGGTCGTGGTGGGCCCCGAACTTCACAAGGAATGCTTCAGGGGACGAGCCTCGCCTGCCATTTGATCAGACGTTAAGAAGGGTCACAAAGCCGGCCCCATATGAAGCAGCGAGAGCGCATTTGGTATGCAGAGCCGAGAGCGAGTGGCTTGCATGACTGGTTCAACTGGCATTTGACATCACTTCCAAGATCTGGGGCGGCGGGGAAGGGTGAGCTGTAGACACAAGAGACGAGGCTGGAAACTTTCTTTCCACTGTTACACAAGTCGGCAGTGCTTTGAGTGATGCCATTTAACTCTGTTGTAAATGCTTAGTTCAGGTCAACTCGAGAGTCACCGCGGAAACCCATTTTACTTGTACATCGTGATGTCTTTTAAAGTCACCAAAATTGACAATTCTTTAATTTATTGTAAATTATTTATCCGTGCACGTCACTAAACTTTATTTATCTTTAATCAAAATCACTTGCAGCATCTCTCCTCTCTTCTCTGATAACGAGGGCCTGCATTTGTTCTTGTTCCAGAAGCCGTTTCACTCAGATATATGGCACAATAGAAAACTCAGTTTTTTTTCGCAATTTCCGTTTCATGTTGACTTTAAATGAAACAGGATATTAAATTAGCAAAAATGTTGGATGGGATGTTTTAGCTCATTTTAGCTATGTGCATTGCAACAAACAAAAAAAAATCAATATCTGTATTCAGTATTTTGTCTTGGTTTTAATACAAATACATACATTTCTTTAAAGCAAGACGATTGTTAAACCTCACTAAATTTGATTGTAGATTTATGCTTTAAACAAGAAAATAAAACGATTTGACAGTGTGTAAGACAAATAAACAATTCAAGACATTTTACATTTACATGTATGCCTTTAGCAAATGCTTTTATACATTGCATTCAAGGTAGTAATTCAGTTCTTGCATTCCCTCATCAATCAATCCAATGACTTTGGTGTTGCTAGTGCCATGCTCTACTGTTAGAGCTATAGTGACATATTACAGTTTCATTCTTATATATAATCTGCACCAATGAATCATGCACAATAAGGACCAGAACTTTATGAAACTAAATAGGGACAATTTTGATTTCATATTAACTTGTGTGCTGATGTACAGTATAGCAAAAGAGAAAAATAAAACCATACTGAATCTGTTACAATGGCAATAACATCATGAAATATCTTGTACAACATCTATACATACAATATCTTGTGAACAATCCTTCAACATACCGATCATTTCAAAAGGATCTTTTGTTTGCTATGATTATTGCATGCCCTTTGCAATCTTCTCTATAATGAATATTCCTGTTATTCTAGTCATGCGATTCTCAACATATCATTACGTAGGCAAGGACCTCGTAGCATAGGGAAAAAAAACTCAACTGGGAATAAAATCATTATAAATTGGGACATGTCATCTCCTAAAGTTTCTAATAGAGGGCAGTTGCGGGGGAATTTTGAAGGTTGAAAGTCGCATGTAGACCTGGCCAGCAATGATGGGTCCTGCTTGTATTCCCCTGTGAGCAAGAGAACTATCAGGTCTAAATGGTGCCGAGCACATTTAGCACCACAATGATGGATTGTACCCACCAAACATTTCCTCCTATTTTAAGTGAAAAGGAGTCCAGAGGCTGAACTCCACCGCTATGCTGTTACAGGCACATTTATATCCATTTGATATAAAACAGACAGTTCTGACCCCCTATTCTGATGAGACGTGTGCAAAAAATAGCAAACACACCAACTCGAGTCTATCTATCTATCTATCTATCTATCTATCTATCTATCTATCTATCTATCTATCTATCTATCTATCTATCTATCTATCTATCTATCTATCTATCTATCTATCTATCTATCTATCTATCTATCTATCTATCTATCTATCTATCTATCTATCTACGTCCGTCCACAATTGTGTTTCCCTATTTGATGTTCCTCAGACTCATTCATTATAATTTTCTCAAAAAAAAAAAAAAACCTATAATCAATCAGCAACAAAAACAACAAAAATATGCTGTTAAATTATATTAATGCACCAAATAGTGTCACTGTTCATTTTTCACAATCCACAGTTTTTGTATAGTTTATAAAAGCACTATTTATTTATTGAACATTGATGTATTGTATCATATACTATTGTCACCATTGTATAAAAGCAATAATCCATTGGAGGCTGAACATTAGAGTGATTTTACCATGGCTTTGGGCATTCTGCTTTGTGTACCACGGTAAAAAGTAACGTGCATGCTCTTGTGGTTTATTAACGAATGTATTATTTTGTTTTATCGTAATTATTGGAGACTGGATACTTTGAGATGATGTGTGTTACTCTACCTAACTAGCTCATTCTGGCTTAGCGAAGAAGAGACTTGTAGTTAAATTAATTATTGTACATGAAAAATAAATCATTTAATGAGGTTTTTCTCTGCACTGACTAGATACTGAAATGCTTTGGAGTGTTTTTGAACTGGCGCAGTAATCACTGCGACACATTCGCATTAAAATCAGGATGCTTTTCCTCAGGAAACACAATGACATCTCAGCCGTTGTTGTCTAGACTGAGACGCCTAGTACAGAAAAGGCCCTAATGCTTTCTAAATGAGTGCTACGGATGAATAATACACCAGCTTTCCTCTGTTTCATTTAGTTGACTGCAAATAAAATGTAGGCTAACACTCTTGAATTACCCCAAACATGCATGACTTTATTTTTTCCACATAAGGAATGAAAGCATACGAGTTTGGAATGACATGAGGGTGACTGACTGATGACTATTTTTCAGTTTGGACTTTGCACTGTTCCTTTAAAGCGCTCTAATGATTTTAACCCAGAACATCATGTCATTGAGGAGCTGTAGATCTGCTGATAACCCACGCGTGGAGCCGTGGCACATGTAGGGAATGATGGCCAGCGTTCGGACTCTGCTGTCAGGCTGTTGTCGAGCTCGGACTCGTGTTGAGCAATAGGACCCAAGCGAATAACAACTCCAACCCTTAACTCTTCGCTTCTGGCAGGCCTGTGTGCTAATGATCTGTGTGTCCGAACGGTTAGACGATCCGCAACGCTTGCCCAATATACAGCCACTCACTTACCGCTAACATAAGGCTTCTCTTAATACACAGCATGTATTTTAATACACCTTTGAAACATGAGTTGGCTTATTTATTTATATGCGCGCTTGGCACGCTCTCTACTGTCTGGGGAGTCTCTCTCTCTCTCTCTCTCTCTCTCTCTCTCTCTCTCTCTCTCTCTCTCTCTCTCTCTCTCTCTCTCTCTCTCTCAGAGGTGCAGCAGCATCTAGTGGTCTTGCTGGAAAGAAAAGTTTGTGTAAATAAAATGTATTTTTCTCTTTTTACTTTAGTGGTGTTTATGCAGTAGTTGATGTGAAAATGTTTGTCAAAATGCTTTGTTTGTGGTCAGGTCACACTGTCTATACTGTATGTGCTATAATTTGATACAATGCACTTATGGTGTGCTTATTTCTGTAAATATATCTTTAATTACACTGTTGACATTCACTTACACCTTAACCCATCCTAAACCTGTCCCTAACCTCACCCGTATCCCCCTCAATAGACGCACAAGTGTTTTGAAATACATTATGAACACAATAAGTACATTGCACTCATTTTTTGATGTAAGTACGTATAGTTATGGCACCTAATATAAGTGTGACTAGAAACAAATGCAAATAAATAATTTTAGTGATAAAACACAAGCTTCTGTGTAAGATAAATGCTAAATGTGTGTTCATGTATTTGATAGGGATGTGGGAACGAGTAGGACAGATCATCTCTTGTCTAATTGCTTGATGTCTTCACCCGATGTTCCAAAGCATCGGAAACTAAATTACTAAACAAGACATTCCATGTCCAGGAATGTCCATGCATTTTTTTGTTTTATTTATGAGAAGTAGCATCCTTTTTTGTGACTTTGATTGGTTCCCATGGGCAGTAATTTGTAAGGCGAAACTGATCGACAGTGTGTTTGTTACATAAAGTTGATCCAATCCTACATGTACCGGATCTAACGCAAATATCACTGTTGGTTTGGCTGTTGTTGTGTTTATCTCGACACCCTCCTAAAGCATCCATGTTAAGGTGTTAATATCAGCATCCAGGCTAACGGCTTATGAATGCTAACCAATCGCTCGGTGTGAAAGCGCTCCAGATCTCTGCAGCCCGTGCTCACGGATTAGCACTTCAAAAAGGGCAAAGCGGCCTCAAACTCTGACATGCCGTCAATAAACATTCTTTAATGTCGTGCCTCTGGCTGTTGCTGTTGACTCCGCAGATAACCTCAGCGTCATTTAACACAGCTTATTTCTGCCGAATGTGACACCCGCCACCTTTTAATCCCATTATATCATTATTATATGTCAGAAACCTAATATACTCGCATGATGACACATACCGGATGTGTTCCTGTGCCAACGAGAATTAATGTCACTTTGCGTGAGATATTCATGGCTAATTGCATCATGATTCTTCAAGGGCTCTGGTATACATGCATGTCATTATCAGAAAATTCCTCATGCTCTGCAATGAAATCCTTTTCTTAGCCAGTATGTATATCTTGTTTTCCAGTAAAATATCTAAGAATAGAGAGTTCTACAGCTCAGAGAATGTCATGAAATACAAGCAGAACAAATTTCTGTACAAATGGATCATAAAAACACTTGGGAAATGACTTCATATTTTTAAGAACAATTTATGCAAGTTTAACGAATGATTTAAAACAATACAAAAATGAACTGTGTAACATGACACAATTTATGTAATGTCACCAATAATTTAACGAATTATTGACAGAACAATGCAGGTTACTCAGAATGCATGTTAGAAAGTTTTTACGAACAATCTACATAAAATGCAAAACTTATACTTGATGCATGTTCACGTAAGATTGGCTTTGAAAACATTTTACATGGAATGCTGAAATCATGTATTGTATGGAAGCTTGTTTCCGCCACTGAATAAAAAAAAATAATAATAATAATTGCGACTTTTTATCTCACAATTCCGAGATATGAAGTCAGAATTGTGAGAAATAAAGTCGCAATTGCGAGAAAAAAAGACAAAATTTAGACTTTTTATCTCACAATTCTGACTTTTTTTTTCTCACAATTGCGACTTTATATCACGCAATTCTGACTTTATAACACATAATTGCGAGTTTATATCTCGAGATTCTGACATCTTTTCTCAGAATTGTGAGATATAAACTCGCAGTCGCAATTGCGAGTTATCAGGCCAATTCTAAGGGGAAAAAAAGACTAACTTTTCCCCCCTCAGAATAGTTTATATCTCACAATTCTGACTTTATAACACGCAATTGCGACTTTATATCAGTCAATTCTGACTTTATATCCTGCAATTGCGACTTTATATCAGTCAATTCTGACTTTATATCTCGCAATTCTGACTTTATATCACGCAATTCTGACTTTATATCTCGCAATTTTGACTTTATATCTCACAATTCTGACTTTACATCTCGCAACTCTGACTTTATATCTCGCAATTCTGACTTTATAACACATAATTGCGAGTTTATATCTCGAGATTCTGACATCTTTTCTCAGAATTGTGAGATATAAACTCGCAGTCGCAATTGCGAGTTATCAGGCCAATTCTAAGGGGAAAAAAAGACTAACTTTTCCCCCCTCAGAATAGTTTATATCTCACAATTCTGACTTTATAACACGCAATCGCGACTTTATATCAGTCAATTCTGACTTTATATCCTGCAATTGCGACTTTATGTCAGTCAATTCTGACTTTATATCTCGCAATTCTGACTTTATGTCACGCAATTCTGACTTTATATCTCGCAATTCTGACTTTATATCTCGCAATTCTGACTTTACATCTCGCAACTCTGACTTTATATCTCGCAATTCTGACTTTATATCACGCAATTCTGACTTTATATCTCGCAATTCTGACTTTATATCTCGCAATTCTGACTTTATATCACGCAATTCTGACTTTATATCTCGCAATTCTGACTTTATATCTCGCAATTCTGACTTTATATCTCGCAATTCTGACTTTATATCACGCAATTCTGACTTTATATCTCGCAATTCTGACTTTATATCTCGCAATTCTGACTTTAAAACCTGCAATTGCGACTTTATATCAATCAATTCTGACTTTATATCTCGCAATTCTGACTTTATATCTCGCAATTCTGACTTTATATCTCGCAATTCTGACTTTATAACACGCAATTCTGACTTTATATCTCGCAATTATGACTTTATATCTCGCAATTCTGACTTTATATCTCGCAATTCTGACTTTATATCACGCAATTCTGACTTTATATCTCGCAATTCTGACTTTATATCTCACAATTCTATTCTGACTTTATATCACGCAATTCTGACTTTATATCTCGCAATTCTGACTTTATATCACGCAATTCTGACTTTATATCTCACAATTCTGACTTTATATCTCGCAATTCTGACTTTATATCTCGCAATTCTATTCTGACTTTATATCACGCAATTCTGACTTTATATCTCGCAATTCTGACTTTATATCACGCAATTCTGACTTTATATCTCACAATTCTGACTTTATATCTCGCAATTCTGACTTTATATCTCGCAATTCTGACTTTATCTCGCAATTCTGACTTTATAACACGCAATTCTGATTTTATATCTCGCAATTCTGACTTTATATCTCGCAATTCTATTCTGACTTTATATCACGCAATTCTGACTTTATATCTCGCAATTCTGACTTTATATCACGCAATTCTGACTTTATATCTCACAATTCTGACTTTATATCTCGCAATTCTGACTTTATATCTCGCAATTCTGACTTTATATCTCGCAATTCTGACTTTATATCTCGCAATTCTGACTTTATATCTCGCAATTCTGACTTTATAACACGCAATTCTGATTTTATATCTCGCAATTCTGACTTTATATCTCGCAATTCTATTCTGACTTTATATCACGCAATTCTGACTTTATATCTCGCAATTCTGACTTTATATCTCGCAATTCTGACTTTATATCTCGCAATTCTGACTTTATATCTCGCAATTCTGACTTTATAACACGCAATTCTGATTTTATATCTCGCAATTCTGAGAAATAAGTCAGAATTGTGAGATTAAAAGTTGCAATTACCTTTTTTATTTTTCATTCTGTGGCGGAAACAAGCTTCCATAGTATTGTATGTAAAAATGTAAAAAACAGAAAACTTGAATTGATTTGAAACTGAAACGCGCAATGATTTTAAGAAGTATTTTTAATTTTTTAACAATTTACAAAATAGTTTTACATTATTTAAAGTCACAATTTAAGTAAGAATGATTTTATGAATAATTAACAGAACAATGCATCTCACTCACAATGCAACGATTTATGTAAAATATTTAATTTGTTTATTTCTATTTCAAAATTTCATGTTTAATTCAATACTTGCTGTTTCTTTGCAATTATTTGCAAAATTCCTTCGCAATTTCTAAGTTAAAATCCTAATCCCACACAATATTTTTTAGTGTACATAAAATGTTAAAATGATGTGTCTTATGCTGGATACATCTGTTTAAGTATTAAAAATGCAAAAATTATGATGCATAGAATAATGTAAAAAGATGTTAAGACTTTAGAGAATGTCTATAAATTGAATTGAGAATTGTACTGAATCTCTAACATGTTAACATGGGTCAACATAAACGTATCCACAAGTTTTGATAAAAAAAGAATGTTTTTATGAATGTTGTTATTTATTTTGTGTTTTTTATTTGCATGTTCAGATAATCATACAACAAAATATTCTGGGGGCCGAATGTTTTCGAAAAAAATAAATAAAATAAATGCTACCGGGGAAAGAGTTAAAATGGCCGACAAACAGTCGCAGATATCTGCCATCAGATCTCCTCCTGCCGTCAGAACCCTGCACTGATAAGCATCAATCTGTTTGCTTTCTGGAGTGCGGTGCACTTCATTAATAAAATCAATCTGCACACGTCTGAAGCTCTGGGCTCTGATCTGATGATGTACTAGAAGGCAAGATTTTATCGACGATTCGGTAATGTCTCGGCATGAGCTAATTCTCTTGCACAAAAGGCTGTATGAGTAGAGAATAATACAGATAGATAAATAATAGAAAACACCTTTGGATGATTGAAGCCCATTCTTTGACATAGAATGAACACTTTATATAAAGCAGAAGTGTATTAAACTCTAAATAGGAATCTTTTATTATGAACATGTTCGTCTTTGATAGAGTTCGCTAGGTTTAGCTACACAGAATGTATCAGGAATGTGGTTCTTCTCTGTGAAAAACCTGCGCCATGATGCCAGGGTGTTGCTATGAGGTTATAGGGTGATCTTGCAAGATGATATTATTGTATTTATCGTATTATGTTAAACATAAGATGGATAATTAGAATTATGTGGTTGTTGGAATTGATAACCCAGTTATGTTTTATGGTCTATCTGGGAAAAATCAAACAGTCTAATTGCTTATTAAAGAAACGGCAGTCTTCTAAAACAGCCACAAGATTTGAAGAAGTCTGCGAAACAATATTATTCGAGGAATTTCACACAAGAAAGAGTGTTTATTATATACAGCAGTTCAATAAACAAGTTAAAATTAAGTAAGAATTTAGTTTTGACAGAATTAGTTTGGATATTTTGCTACACCATGGACAGTAGCTGTTTCCTTCCTCAGCATTTTTGAACAAATCGATTGAATGAATGATTCAATGACTCACTAAAGACAGACAGTTTTGTCACTAAACGAATCTTTTTTTTTTTTTAAACTAATCAGTAGAGTGAATGCTTCAGTCAGTCACTCTCATTGCGTCCGAATAGAGTATGCAAAAAAAAGGTATGTGAGGCAAGTAGTATTTCCGAATTCATAGTATTCATAAAACAGTATAGGCGAAAAGTACCTGGATGGTCTACTATTTCGATGGACACTTTACTATCCCATGAGGCCACAGGAGATTATTTGTGAATAGAGGTTTAGGAACCCAACATCGCGGATGTAATATGTCCACATTTCATTCATACTACACACATTCATTCTATAGAGAACGTACTTTGTTAACGGTTGCGAAGTAAGTTTCGAACCAAATGTAGTACCTACTTTAGCATATACGATTTCGGACATAGCGTCTGTTTTGTTCCTGAATGAATCAGTGTTTTGAACGAATCGGTTGAGTGAATCAATTACATGCTAATAAAGACAGACATTTTTGAACGAATCGTTGGAATAAATGAATCACTAAATCACTGTCGCCACCCATATTTTGCAATTTGGGCGTAAGCTATTTTCTTTGAATGTGCGAGATGATTCATTAGCAGGTGAAGAAAAGTACAGTAAATTGTAAAACTATTTTCGCTACAAACTGGAGCGTTTATGATTACAGCAATAAAATAATGTGATAACAATAGCCGGTTTGCATTATAAAGTAGCTTATGGACTTTTAAAATAACTTGAGGTGAATGACACCGGAAACCTTGCACATTGAAATGACAAATGCCCTCCATTACGTTGAAAAAAAGATGAACAATTAGAGTTAGGTTGTTGAAAATGATAACCCAGTTATAAGTAATAGGAATAGCGATGCTTGCCTTAACAAGCACTTGCTGGCTAATAAATAGTATAAATGTTGTGCATTTCTAGAGAGTTGAAGACCAGCAACCATTTAATAAGGCATGTTATGAGTGAAACAGACAACCAGTGACGCGTCTAACAATGGCCTGGACATTTATAAGCAATTTCCACAGATAAATCTTGGCATAATGCCTGAAAACATGTCCAATGTATAAACCTCTCACTATGAGAAGTCTTCCAGGTTGAGAAGAGATTTCCAGCGATCCCGTTCTGCCAGTTTAAAAACAAATCCGTCCTTCTGGTTGGTACATAAAATACCAGCACAGCTTAGTGGAGGATTAGACTTGCACCTGGTCCCCAATGAATTATCTAGCAGTGTTGAAACTGAAAAAGTGAAGCCAGAATGAGATTTACATGCAAATTGTTGGCCTCATCCCCCCCCCCCCCCCCCCCCCCCCCCCCCCCTTAATAATAATCCCAAACCAATCCATCACACAGTTCAAAATGTGCCTAAATCTTCATTCCCCTGTTGTGTTTGCGGTGTTGCACATGCTAAACTGACTCTCGGTGCGTGATTGCAGGTGATCGACATTAAGGACAAGCTAAGGGAGTCGAAGAGGTTCTGGTCGTCGCTGCCAGACAGCATCTGTGCCGAGGACACGGTGACTGACCCAGATGAGGAGCAGTGCTGGAACAGCCACACAAAGGGAAGGTAGGACGGTCACCTTCACACACACCTTCCCCTGGGTCGCGTCGCAGATTGTTGTGTTTCAATGACACCTTCGATGGTAATTGTTTTAGCGATATTAGGTCATAGGCAAATACAAAACACCCTAGCTATGTTTCAATCCACACGTTTTTATCCGCATTAAGTGATATCGAATGAAAAATGCCTCATGGAAACAGTAAAATTCGATTGAATTTCATGAATATCGACTCAAGTGAAATACGATCGGATTTTATCTTGATCGATATACGGCTATTGCGATAAACGCGGATGGAAACGTTATTATGGCGCGATCCATTTTGCCTAGTAAAACTTTGGTCGCAAATGTTGTCTTGAATGTTGTGCAATTCGGTGAGAAAATGAATGGAAACACCTTGACATGTCTCAAATCAATTCGATATACCAATTTGATCGCAAAACAGCATGTGACGTCATTACCCACAGGTTTTTATCCGCTTGATGGAAACACACTTTCACCAGCTTTATTCGCATGAGGTTTTTTACCGAACTTCAGATAATTCGATTGACAAGTGGATGGAAACATGGCTCCTGTTGGCTCAATACACGAGGTCGGTTATGATACCCAACCAAAAACATTCTATACAACTGATCTAATTATGTATTATCAACTGGTGGTTTAAAAATAATAATCGTTATTAACATGTGATTCCAGAAAACATGATACTCTGCTTAAAAAAGATTATCCTGTTCCGTTAGAAGGACTTTACTGAAACAACAATAACTACCAGTGTGAATTTTTGTAATAGGTGGTGGCATAAAGGTGTTCTCTTGGGATTACAGTGCGAGTAATTTTATAATTGTAAATGATTGTGATTTTATAATAAATAATAATAATCATAAATGTTTCCTGAGCAGCAAATCAGCATGATTTCTGAAGGATCATGTGACAGTAGCTATGTTTCCATCCACTTATTTATTTATTTATTTTTTAATGCATTTTGGGATATTGCATAAAAAAAACTGCTGGATGGAATCCAGATTTTTTTATCCTATAAGAAGCATAAACTACAATGGAAACACATTTTCCAAATTAATTCCTTGATGCCATCAAAAAAAATCAAGTGCCTTTGTGCAACGGGACGGCGTGACTGGACTAACCATAGACTGTAAAAAATATGGACAAAGCGTCTGTGACGTCACCCATAGAATTTCTGAAGAATGGTTTTGAGGCCGTTTATGGGGAGTATGGGCGGCGCCATCTTTTGAAAATCTTGGGAAATCCTAACCCCGCCCACCTTCTGGCCAATCCATATATGGGTAAAAGGGCGGGCTTTGTGTGAGACTGAGCCGGCCGGTGGACGCGCCTCTTCAGCCAAGCAGCCTCAGCTATCTGTAACGTTACAAGATCGACTGGCAGACTAGGCTACTTTTTACAGCGAGTATCATTCTTATGTTTAAACTCCTTTTCCTCGATTTACTGACGCCTATATGTAAAACGCATTTGCAGCTGCAGCTCGCTCATAGGCTGTGCTGCGGCAACTGCAGATCCAATGGCGCGGGCGCCTCTGACGTGCGACCAACTAGCTCGCAGATCAGTCTATTCTTATGTTACATTTATTAATTTGGCAGACGCATTTACAGTGTTTCAAACGTCAGTTATAACCATAGGAAAAGTACCTCGGACGCTAACTTATCTGAGGCGATTTAATGCTAACTGTTGCAGTGCCACTGCCCACAAACATTGATGCTAAATTGCTAACTACGTGAAATAGTAGTGGAATGTCACTTACCGGAAAAAAAGGAGCGAAGTACTCCTAGTCCTACAGTGTCGGTTAGTGCAGTTTATAGCAGAGCAACCCATGTTATGTACGATATTTCAATACAAATGTTCAGAAAGGATACAGAGGTGGTATGATGTGTTGTGTCAGATCATGGCCGAGACGTCAAATTTCAGGAATTCCGCTCGACACAGCCCGTTATCAGCTGTCAATCAAAGTTAACCACGCCCTTATTTGTCATACATTTTATATCTAAATACGATCTAAACTAACGAGTTAGAAAAAAGTTCACCCCCCTCACAGTTGTCAGGCACTCGAAAAATACAATAAAAGTCCATGGGACCAACCTGTAAAAACATGAATTTATGCTGTGAAAACAGACATTTTAACATGGGGTCTATGGATATTTGCTCCCTTTTGGGACCTCCCTCTAGCGGATTTTCTATGTATTGCAGTTTTTGGCACTTCCGGGTAGGCTTCATTTTTCATGTTGCCGCTTGGGACTAACCAGCGGACTGATCTTTTTGGAAAGCATCTGAAATGCTGTTTTGGTTGTTCTGAAATGCCTGAGGTCAAAGAGGTTCGGTTTAATTCCCTTCCAGAACTATCTTACACGACTGCGTTCAGGCATCTTCCTCCCAAATGCATTTATTGTTATTAATTTCGTCTGGACGCTCTGAGACGCAAGTCATTTATTATATGCGGAAAATATTATATACAGTGGCTTCGCCTACTTTTCTCAGTGATATCCTAAGTGAGGATTTTGTTCACTTCGACTCAATGGATGGAAACGGTGCTTTATCCGCAAATGTTTTAGCGATATTCCAATTTTGCGCATAGGTTACATTCGCAAGTTCTTCATTGTCTTGACTTGTTTGGGACAAGTACATTGACAAGCTGTCAATTGAACACATTCATTAGTGTGATTAATGATTTCCTTTAGAAATAAACACACTGAGAATGCTCAAAGATGTGTACAGTGTGAAAACGGCCTTTAAGACATAATCATT
The DNA here is from genome assembly GCF_029890125.1 of Rhinichthys klamathensis goyatoka. NCBI lineage: Eukaryota > Metazoa > Chordata > Actinopteri > Cypriniformes > Leuciscidae > Rhinichthys > Rhinichthys klamathensis. The sequence goes on from NW_026606692.1 coordinate 1,198,171, forward strand.
TACGATTGACAGACCTCTGGTTTTACAGTAGCTCATTCCTTCAGTTCATTCCTGTTGATGGGCATTTCATAGAGAACGCCATGATGTCTGTCACTCCGTCTGCCCGGCTTTGAGAATGAGCCAGACGGCTTGGCAGAAACCCATCCGCTTTCCAGCCCTCCACAAGTGAGAATATCAGCAGATGGTGCAATATAAGATGTGTTTCATTTTCTTTCCAAGCGGCCTCATCATGTAAATGACCCGTACTGGGTGAAGAGGGTTTTTTAGAGTACCTAAAAGACAAATTAACGCAAACGATAAGACTTGGTGGACCTGAAATGCATGTGATTTGTATATATATATATATTTTTTTTTTTTCAATATTTGTCAGATCTGGTCTCCGCGGAGTACAACCGTCTCATTATTGGCTAATTACTGTTTTAAAGCCACACAGTTTGCATTTGAATAGAGGCACATTTGCGATGGCGCAACCTGGGAGCATTCAACAAGTTTCATTTATTTTTGCACAAAGCACCACCTGAAATATTAATTAGGCACAAACAATTACCTCTCGCTAAAGCGCTTATTAGGAGATTAGATCTCAAAAGAGTTCAGTGCATGCATAATGCTGCAACATGTGTTTATACTGACAAGCAGCATTCAGATAAAGAGGCAGAAATTCAGAGAAGGCAAACATGATACAGTATATGCAATTAATTCAGTATGAATCACAGACTTCATTATGTAGATCATTTCCGTCTTCTCCAGTTCTGCCTCAGGTGATAATTGTGACTATGAATTTTTATTTGAACCCTATCACCGGGTTGTTATTATTACTTAATTGTTTTGTTATTACGAAACTAAAACTTTAAATAAACTAAAAAAAAAAAAAAAGTTAACTAAAAGAAAATAAAGTATAACGTTTAACTTCATAGGTCCTACTAAAATGACTGAAACTAAAACTTTAATAAAAATGAATACAAACTGACCAAACAAAACTGCTAAAACTTTAACTGAAATTAAAATTATTATCTAAAATTAAAATAACAACGCATTACAGTTACTTTTAAATTTAAATTAAAATTTTATTTAGAAAAAATATTTTATTTTAAGCAAAAACGAGTTGCATAGTGTTTGGTTTTTGTTAAGCATTCAATGCATTTAAAGCATTTATTTGAAAAAATTCAATACATTTAAAGTTTGAAAGTATCTTATTGATATTGTTAAACCATTAATAATCAAATGTACAAGAATGACATCATTACTGCATTGTGGACACTGGACAGTCTTCTTTCATTTACTGTACTGTGAAGTCTTTCTTACAAAACATAGTCTTTATAGTCTATTTTTACTTTTTAATAAAAAAAATATATACATTAACTCATTAACCCAACTGACAGGAAACGGGACACTCCTGATGCGGTCATGCTTCAGTCCACAATCATGTGAACACCCGCAAATGCATTTGCATTTGCGTGTCACTTGACTTGACTTTTTAAGATTTCAAATCAAATATAGATTATACCAAATCATAGTGAATCATTTATGTGTTTCTTGAACCTCAACTGAAAACATTTTAAGGAACCATTCCCACCAAAATGTTTGTTAATTTCCAGATATTTTCCTGAAGTCGTAAAAGAGGGCCTTACGAACCAGCTCAATAACCCAGAGGTGGAAGTGGACATCACGAGACCGGACACGTTCATCAGACAGCAGATCATGACCCTGAGAGTGATGACCAACAAGCTACGAAACGCCTACAACGGCAAAGACGTCTACTTTCAAGACTCCAGTAAGTCAGTGTGTAGAGAACATTAGTTTATGGATAAGCGGAGGGTCTGCAACTAATACAGACGCTCAAGCGCTGATTGTTTCTGATGTTAAAAATGTGTTCAAAAAATAAATGAGGGATTTTGATTTTGTTTGTCCTTCCTCATCCAGGAATATGGCCATCTTCAGGGGCCATTTTGTTTGCTAGGTTTTGAGTTGATCTGGAGTAACTCTAAGGCAGTGTTGGGAAAGTTCATTTTCCACATGAACTACCGTAGTTCAAAGTTCAGTTCACAAATTTTAAAATGAACTAGTTCAGTTCATAGTTCACTTCAAAAAATGAACTAGATGATGTTTTATTAACAAAGTTCGGGAGAAGCACGTTCAGATAATTAACACGGGCGGAGAACACTCGGCAATCATGATTAAAACGTGTATATGTAGACTCAGCAGTCTCACCTCATTCTCTGACAGTTCAGCAGCGTCCCTCCACCACCCCTTCTCCACTCTTCTAGTCCTAAACCACTTTACATACAGGGGGGGAGTACTCTGGGTTCGGGCCGAATTCCGAGCTCGTAGCCCTCCCGGACAGCACGCCAAATAAGCATTATACTTTATTCCCTTTAATTGTAAGTGTGAACTCGTGAATTCATAGTTCTTTTTTTCCATATGTTGCTGCAAGCTATTTTTTTTTATTTTATTATTGCCACAGCCCATATACAACCACAGACAGCAATTATTTTATTGACGGCAAAGTTTGCACAGAAATGTAAGATTTTTCCCATCCTCACCGACCTTGTCATAAAACTCGTTTAAATGATCATACGACGCCTCCTCGCTCGCTGCTTTGTCGAATAGGCCTACATTATGGCGACATTATAATGTCAATAATCGCGAGAAGATTTGAGATCCTCGCGAGAGGAAATGACATCCACGCGCGTGAAAAGAAGTGAAAAAAATTCATGTTTTATTACTGGAAATTATAAAGTCACAGTTGAACAGTAATATAAAGTTTTTCCATGTTTGAATAATTTGGCACACAGCGAAATGGTACAGCCAATCACATAGGACAGGAACTGTAACCAATCATGTGTAGTGAAATGATGCCGACTGGATCCGCCCACCTACTGCCAAAAAGATTAACCGCGAGAGAGCGAGCAGGTTAAAGTTTCGCGAGCAGCAGAGCAAGGACTTGTACATGGGATTCTGCGCACGCTCAAAGCACAGTTTTCTCCTCGCGGGTTATAATCCTGCTCGCGCGAGCAGAGAAATTCTGCGCGCAAAAGTATTTGTGCGCGCGCGGATCTCATTTCCTCTCGCGAGGATCTCATTTCCTCTCGCGAGGATCTCAAATCTTCTCGCGATTATTGACATTATAATGCCGCCATACTACATGCTGCTTTTTGTCTTGATGACGCATGCGGCGGCCGCGGTGCGACACTGGTGGTTGGTGTTGCCAGATTGGGATTACATATTAAGGCCTGTTTACGCGTGTTTTAGCCGGGTTTTCGCCTGGAAGGCTCTATAGAAATCTGGCACCCTATTGAACGAAGTTAAACTGAGAGAGCGTGCGTTCACAGACACCAGAATGAACACGTTCACCGTAACGTTCATCAGGCAGTAATACAGTACGTTCAGTTCACGTTCGCCCAAAATATGAACGCGTTCAGGCACAGCACTGCTCTAAGGGCTAGATTTACTAACATCTTGCACCAGCTCAAACCCTTTTTTGGCATTAAAAAACTACTGTCAGGATTTACTTAAAGACACGCAGTGAAAAATTAGCACTGAAAAGTCCTAGACAGGGTTATTTTTTAAGGCCGACCTTATTGCTTATGCATTAGGAGTTTCCAACCGAGTTTCCATTTCAGACGCAAAATGTATGGGAGGAGAGTATTTAAATGAATCACGCAAGGTGATTTACTAAGGCTTGCACTCATCAATTTACTGGTATTTGTGCCATTATTTAACGGCCCGAAAAAAGCATGGCTTAAACCAGACGCTAATTGGTAGATTGTGTTGGTCATTATGGAAATGATCCGGCTGCGTCTGTGTTCTTTTATTTACAAAGAGTTACATTTATGCATTTGGCTGATGCTTTCATGAAAGTGACTTGCATTGCATTCAAGGTATATGGTAATAATCAGTTCATGCATTCCCTGAGAATCGAACCCATGACCTTGGCGTTGCATGTGCCATGCTCTACTGTTAGAGCTACACACAATACAAATATGTGAGTCAGCTTTACTTGGATCTATCAGCAACACAAAACACCCTAGCAACCGCCAAGCAACGCCCTAGCAACCACTTAGAACACCTTAGCAACACATTGGCATTGTGAAGGTGTTTTGCACAAGCAATTACCACAAAAAACTGCAAAAATCTAGTTCTTTAAATAGTTTAATAAGTCACCAATGTATAACTTATATGTTATATTAAAAACCATATATGAGTTTGTGTTTACTTTTTGGCACAATATTGTGATATACAAACTCAAACTCAAAGGTGAAAAAGTTGAGCTCTGCTCTGTTCTCAAGGAGAACGCTAGTATTTAAGACATGCAGCATACGTTCTGTTATTGACACTTATTTTGGTTTCGACCTACTTAAGATATGACTTTCTTAAAGGAATAATGCATAGATGAAAATAGATGCAATTGCACAGATAAAAATAGCCCAAACAGCTCAGGCATACACATTTACACCCTTCTTAGATGCAAAAACTCCCCAGCATGTGTTATTCCCAGTAAGCAGGCCAGCCTTCCCTCACGCGGCGCCATAAATCATGCCACGCCGTCAGAAAGCGTCACGCGCAGTCTAGACCCTCTGTCAGCGTCAGGGAAATGAGATCCTCGTCGGTCAGGACTGACACCAACAGGAAGCTGAATTATGATAATGGAGTGTCGGGTCACATACTGTATGACTCTATGATGGTCAGGGAATATGCATGTCCTCAGGTGCCGCCGGTTATGTTTGCAGGGGTTTGAGTTGATTTGGAGTAACTCTGAACCTAGACTATATGAGAGCCAATTAATAATTATTCAAGAACTCAATTCAATAATAAAAAATAGAACATAATAATAAAATCATAAAAAAATAAAAAGCAATAAAATATATTGTAAAAATAATATTAATTTTAGCAATTGATAATGTATAAATAAAAAATTAAAATAATAAATGCATTTATTAAGCACTTTATAAACGCACGTGAAGTATCATATATAATTTAAAATATAATATTAATATAATATAAAAATACAAAACAAATAATGCAATATACACTCACCTAAAGGATTATTAGGAACACCTGTTCAATTTCTCATTAATGCAATTATCTAATCAACCAATCACATGGCAGTTGCTTCAATGCATTTAGGGGTGTGGTCCTGGTCAAGACAATCTCCTGAACTCCAAACTGAATGTCAGAATGGGAAAGAAAGGTGATTTAAGCAATTTTGAGCGTGGCATGGTTGTTGGTGCCAGACGGGCCGGTCTGAGTATTTCACAATCTCCTCAGTTACTGGGATTTTCACGCACAACCATTTCTAGGGTTTACAAAGAATGGTGTGAAAAGGGAAAAACATCCAGTATGCGGCAGTCCTGTGGGCGAAAATGCCTTGTTGATGCTAGAGGTCAGAGGAGAATGGGCCGACTGATTCAAGGTGATAGAAGAGCAACTTTGACTGAAATAACCACTCGTTACAACCGAGGTATGCAGCAAAGCATTTGTGAAGCCACAACACGCACAACCTTGAGGCGGATGGGCTACAACAGCAGAAGACCCCACCGGGTACCACTCATCTCCACTACAAATAGGAAAAAGAGGATACAATTTGCAAGAGCTCACCAAAATTGGACAGTTGAAGACTGGAAAAATGTTGCCTGGTCTGATGAGTCTCGATTTCTGTTGAGACATTCAGATGGTAGAGTCAGAATTTGGCGTAAACAGAATGAGAACATGGATCCATCATGCCTTGTTACCACTGTGCAGGCTGGTGGTGGTGGTGTAATGGTGTGGGGGATGTTTTCTTGGCACACTTTAGACCCCTTAGTGCCTATTGGGCATCGTTTAAATGCCACGGCCTACCTGAGCATTGTTTCTGACCATGTCCATCCCTTTATGGCCACCATGTACCCATCCTCTGATGGCTACTTCCAGCAGGATAATGCACCATATCACAAAGCTCGAATCATCTCAAATTGGTTTCTTGAACATGACAATGAGTTCACTGTACTAAAATGCCCCCCACAGTCACCAGATCTCAACCCAATAGAGTATCTTTGGGATGTGGTGGAACAGGAGCTTCGTGCCCTGGATGTGCATCCCACAAATCTCCATCAACTGTAAGATGCTATCCTATCAATATGGGCCAACATTTCTAAAGAATGCTTTCAGCACCTTGTTGAATCAATGCCACGTAGAATTAAGGCAGTTCTGAAGGCGAAAGGGGGTCAAACACAGTATTAGTATGGTGTTCCTAATAATCCTTTAGGTGAGTGTATAATATGTATAGAAATGGAACTTTTTCAAATATAAATCATAAAATAAATAGCAAAAATATGAAGGAAAATGCAAAATAGAGTAAAAAAAATAGAATAGAAATAGAAATATTTTATAAATAATAAATAAATTAAATGCAATCATTAAGCCCTTTATAAACACACATTAAGTGTAATATATGTATAATACAAACAAAATGTAATATATAATATGTATAGTAATAAAACTTTTGAAGAAAAAATATGTAAATTGTAAAATAAAGAGCTAAAATATGAAGGAATATGCAAGATAGAGAAAACATTTATTTAAAAAATAATGCAATTGATAATATAGAAATAATAAGCAAATGTAAAAAAACAAATTCAATGGATGATATACTGTAGAAATAGTAAACCAATGAAAATGCAGTCATTAAGCCCTTTTATAAACACACATTAACAGTAATATATGTATAATACAAACAAAATGTAATATATAATATGTATAGTAATTGAACTTTTGAAAACAAAAAAGAAATATTTCATATCAATAATCCCAAGTGCACAACAAAGTTGAAAAAATGTCCCAGTGCGTTTACGACATCAGTAGTTGACTTTCCATACATTTTTATTCTCCAATTTTGAATTGTTCCGAACCTGCGCTGTTCCAACCATGTTATTCCTGTGCATTTCTCCAGACATTTACATTTACTCATGTTTGTTTGCGTCAGGTGACGAGGAGAGCGGCTCGGGCAGCGGAAGTGGCTTCACGACAGAACCTGAAGTGATCCACACGGAGCCCCCGATATTGGAAGCAGACAGAAGCGACCCGCAACCAACGGCAGGCGCAGCCCATCGGCAGAAGCCTTCGCTGCAGTTACTAGTGTGTGTCCTGGGCCTCACAGCACTGGTCCTGTGCTGGAGATAATGGCAGGAGGAGGCACTCAGCCACACGCACTCTTAAGACACAGCGTCGCTCACGCTGGTAGCCTTTCCGGAACTGGACTGGACCTTTTACAAAAAAATATAAAAAAAAAAGCCCATGAAAAAAAAGGAGAGCAAGCTAGCTAGCTAAACTCAAGGAGAGCAAGTGAGTGTGTGAAAGGAAGAGCGAGCGCAAATCTTTGCATCCTGCTTTTTTTTCCAAAGAATGCTTGGTGCAATCAGAAGCAGCTTCTCTTTTGGCCAACTGCTCTCGTTTCTAAATGAAGTTTCTTTTCGGATGAAAAGTGGTTGCCGTGCAAATGGGACCGCTTTCCACAATGCTCTTTCGGAAAAGAATGGGAAAATTAAAAATATATATTTTTGTTTTCCTTTTATACAGCATAAAATGAGGCGACAAAATACGCTCTGGTGTTTTTTCGCCCCTCCCGAAATCACTGAATGACAAAAAAAAAAAAAAAAAAAAAAAGGCATTATAAAGAAAAAAGTAACAACAACAAAACAATTCTATATAAATCAACTTGTTTATGTACCACTGTGAGAATGCATGGGGAGGTCATCATGAGTAAATGTTTTTAACTGTGATTTTCACGCAATTTTAATGCTTTGACTCTTTTTCTTTTGTTGAAGTGATTTTTTTTTTATGTTATTTGCTAAGGTGGCGATTTGAAATTATTTTGTAAGATATTAGGTGAGCGTTAAAAGAGTCTGGTCGAGTTTCCCCGAGGGCTGCTCCTGCTTAAATCAAAAGAAAGTATCCATATCTTAATATATAATAAAGGTTTAGTTATAAAATGTTTTCTTACAGAGAAAGATTTATTTATATTTCTAATATAATTATATATTTTGGCTTTTTCCAGTTAGCAACTTTTATTCAAAAGCTCATATCTAACAAAATAGCTCTTGCAAAGAATGATTTTTTTTTTTTTTTGCCCTTTCCAATGCAAACACATTCATTCATTTTACAAATATTTTCTTTTCAATCTGAATTCAGATGTACCTGATAAGTCTGAAATTTATTACTGAATGAAACAGTTTCCGTTGCCCCGTATGTCATTTCGATTTGGGAAAGTTTCTAATGGAAAAGTCTTGGGAAACACCGGAAACCAGTGTTAAACGCGACTGAGTCCTGTTCCTTACGCTCATTTATATACCTGTCATTTTAATCAATTATGTATGCACAACCCTCATTTACTTATCAACAGCTTTCTGTTTTTATGTAGCTCACCATATCAGCGTTTCACGTTTTATGCATAGACGATTACGAAATTATTTTTGTTGTGAATCAATGGGCCTCATTCATGAAACTAAAATGAATTGTGCGTGTGATTATTCCAAAATACGTAAAAACGTCTATTGCAACATGCACAAACTTTCTTTGAACATATGCTTTTTTTTTTTTAAATAAACGTGAACTCTCAAAATTTGCATTGAATTGAATGAAATTGCATAAGAGTTTTTTTTTTTTATGAATGATTTACACTGAAATCTATTTCACGAATGAGGCCCAATGAGGCGCTATGAATGTGACAAGGACACTTTCTGATTTCACTTGTATTTGTAGCTATGAATGTATCCAGCGCAATTCAAATCCGATGTACACATTGAACAAACTGACAGATTTGCCGGTTTATTGGCTCAGACCTCCCGATATGAATGCTGGCATGTGTTAATGTATCTTTTAATGACAGCTCATGGTTTATGGAAGGACGCCATGCATTCATCCAGAGCCGTAAAGCTGTGCGTTACAGTATGTTCAAAGCCGCCTGCTAAAACACTCTTTTCATCAATGAAATGCAAAGATGCTAAAAGATCGCTCTAATGTCCTCTTCTCAGAGATGTGTGAAGGTTGAATGGAAGCATCAGTGAGGATGGGAGGAATATAGACACACAAATAGCTTTGAAAATGAAATGTGGAAGAGAGAGAGAGAGAGTCCAGCGATGCTTTAGTGCGTCTGGTTTTGAAAGCAGGACAGGTAGCAGAAGACAATGTGCTTTTTGCTCATGCCTGGGTACTTTTGTCTTCCCAGAAAGGCTCAGAAAGCACCTCGTGGGTTTTGGAAATGAGAAATTCAGTGAGCCAAGAGAGAAAAGGTCGAACACGCCGCTGTGTCTTAAAGTCAACATGAAGTCAGATTTTGAACCCTGTTCACTTTTTAAAACATGTCCCTAGATGGAAAAAAACCCACTTTAAAATCATGTTGTTGTTTTTTGTTTTTTTCATTGATTATGAACATTACAGAAGTAAATTCAGTCGTTTTCTCTTGAATAGTTTATGGTAATAAAAAAAGCAAAGGGAATACAGACCCATACATGTATATTTATAAAACATTATGACACTAATGTATTCATTGTTACATTGTTGCATTAAAACACCAATTTCAGATGTAACAAGGAATCTGCAAATATTGTAATGCTTTTTAACTTTGGTTACAATTATTTATGAAAATATTTAATGCATTATAAAGCACATTATGAATACCTTTATAATGCATTACACATAAATGCTTTAAAGTGCCCCTATTATGCTATTTTAAAGGTCTCCTTCAGTAGGTTTGCATGCATCCAAGGTCAAAAAACACTTTATTTTTCTCATAATATACACTCTAAAAATGCTGGGTTGTTTCAACCAAACTTTGGGTCAAATATGGACAAACGTAACCATTGGGTTAAATTTTTAAATTACATTTTTAACCCAACATTTGGGTTTGTCCATATTTGACCCAAAGCTGGGTTAAAACAACCAGAGTGTAGATTGCACATCACATTCATTTGAAGATTCAGTCTCTCTAAACCCCTCCTTTCCGCGAGCTTCTGTGCTCTGATTGGTCGACCAATCGACCAAACAGCCATTAGCATATCTGAACTTCAGATCCGGATCTTCCTCAGCCCTTGAAATACGAACAATAGCATCGGTTTTCCCGTATCAATTCCAGCACGAGTCATTATCCTTTTGCAAAGTGGATTTGCAGCGCTGAAACACAACAATGTTGAAATCACGTACCAAACTCTTCCAGTCTCAGTGTTTGAGGGCGGGGCAAAGTAGACGTTGTTCACAGACAGCCAATGAAGACTGTAGGCGGGCATTATGCGAATTTGTTACATTGTTCCATAGGCATGTGACAGCAAGTGAGACTGGAATTACTGACGACTCGTTTCAGCAGTTCAGAATCTATTCTTTCTTTTAGGAGACAATAACTTTGTGTCGGGCACTTTGATCTATACAACTTTTCAGACCTGTTACCTTCACACACAGCGGTATTACACATTACATGAAAGGGGATTTTTGAAAAATCATAATGGGGCACATTAAGTAAATTGTTACCGGTGCAATTAAAAGCTCATCAGATGATTGTCATGCCAACTTTATTTCAAGGAAGACAAATGTGAAGATTCCTTAAAATTGGTCGAGGGTCCCAAAGGGACTGGTCGCAATATTGATCACAAAAGAGGCATGTTTTTTCCAACGTTTTCTCTTCCATTGCCCTCCATTCTTGGCCGCTCTGTCAGAATCTGGACACGGTGTTGTTGAAACGAGCATGTCATGTAACACTTTTCCTAACCGCTTGCGTGTTTCTACTTGTGGTCTGAATGTATTTGGCTTTCCTCTTTTGTGCTACGATGATATCAATTCAAAAGGTAAAATCTATTTTTTTGGGTCTTGGAGGATGCGAAGACTTATTCGTCAAAAGGTTTTTCTTTTTTTTTATGTGTTTGATGAACTGAAGGACACAATCCAGATCCACGCACTCAGAAGAAGTGAACCTGTTTCTAGTTCTTTATTTTTAGTTTCTTTCCACATTGCACTTTGAAATTAAGTTCCACATTTAGATCTTTATATGAGTGAAAAAAGAAAAACGAATACGTTTACATGTAAACAAGTACAAGCCATGTCAAATACATGTTTGAGAAGATTGTGGTCTGAAAATGAACGTTGTTCCTATAAGCACGCTGCTTTGAGCTACTAAAGCCGAAGTTTTAATGCGACGTTTGTGTCGTGCAAGCAGACATGCCTTACAGTTTGTTTGTTTCGTTTTTTTTTTTTAAAGAAAAAAGTACTAAATGGATTGCATATTTGGATTTTGTTACTCTCTCTTATATACGGACAAGTGATGAAAGGGTGCAAATAAACATTTTATATGAAAAAAAACAAACATTGGTTGTCATTTTGTGTTCTTTCATCACATGCATTCAGCAAATCATCAGTTAGATAATTTGATCATAATTCAGCAGCTGGTAACACTCACATAACCTTGAAGTTAAAGGATAATTCTGGTATTTAACACTTTGAGTCTATTTTCTAGTTTGTTTTGGATGAACTAGAGTGGTGGACACAGAAATGTTGACGATGGGTCCTGTCTCGACTTTTTGACCATTTTAGAATCGTCTCTGAGCGCTTCAGAGTGGCTGTCTACGGGCATGCTCAAACATGTCCTTAAAACTACCCTAAACGTTCGTTTTCTAAACTCTGCAACTCACCGAGTGGTTAGTTGTGTTCGTTGATGATTAAAAACAAGTAGCGTAGCGAAATACAGTTTCTGTCGTGTTTTTATTTGGCATTTTGTAAAATCGCATGATGTCTGTTGGAGGACTCAGTGCTCGTTGATATTACTGCGCTACCGGAAACGGAAAGGGGTCTGTTTACATTTGGTTGTAGTCTTTTCGCTCGGTTCTCCGTCTCTCAGAAGGCTAGCGTGAGCTGAGCAACTGCGGCAAAGTGGTTGTCGCCATCAAGTGGCCGGGAGTGTGCTAACGCTTCAGACTCAAATATCGAGCGGGAGTTTATACGCGGTTGTGAGGTATCGGAAAAAATAGTTCCACTATAGCAAATAACACGGATTGAAATCATACATTGCGCCGATATATTTGTTTTTATATATTTGAACACCACTAACCACTTGGGGAGTTGCACAGTTTTGAAAACGAACGTTAAGGGTTGTTTTAAGGACATGTTTGTGCATGCCCATAGACAGCCACTCTGAAGCGCTCAGAGGCGATTCTAAAAGAGTCAAAAAGTCGAGACAGGACTCATCGTCAACATTTCTGTGTCCACCACTCTAGTTCATCCAAAACAAACTAGAAAATAGACTCAAAGTGCTAAATACCGGAATTATCCTTTAATAATAGAACAATAATTTAAACACACATCATTACTCGAGCATTCATTCTGCGGATCAAACCAGATTTTGATGAAAATGCTGATGTGATCAAATTTAGTGTTTCAAGGAAGAGAAATCAAACAAGGTTTTATGGCCGTGTGTCCACCAAAGCGTTTTTACTCGCGCCTGGCGTACGTTTTCAATTGTTTTCAATGGGAGCGCCGCGTTTTTTAAACGCCATGAGCGCACCGAGGCGCTGAGCGTGTATTTAACGTTCGGCGTTTTTTACACGCTGAAGCGCTGAGCGCCCGGCGTTTTTACTGGTCGCCGAGAGTTGAAAAATGTTCAACTTTTGGATAAAATGCAGCGCTCATCACTGTCACTTTTCACCAACCGTCCAATCACAGTGGAGGAGGGGCGGGACTAATACCTCACCGACCAACTGTCACAACATTCTTTCTGTACAACGACATCAACCAGCAGAGCAAACCGAACAAAATGGATGAAAAATATTTTTTTAGTATGAAACAAATTACCTGCGAAATCAGTTACAAGTAAACTGTGCTGCGGATATTCTGTATCATAGCAACGAAACGTCTCAACGGAAAAACCGCTGCGCTTCCAAAACGCTCTCAAGCGCTCACAGCTAGGCGTTTTCAGCAGAGCGTCTAGCGTTTTCAGCTGCCTAAAAACGCTTTGGTGGACACACGGCCTAAGGAATACTTAAAAATAAGTGTTTATGGTTTAATGAGCAGTTTGAATGAAAATGCTTGATGGGATTATTAAATATGATCAACCTCAGGTTTGGTGAATGAGTGAGAGAGTCATCTGATTCAAACCAGTGAAGAGGTGAGTCACCAGACTGATTCACCGATTGATTCATTAGAAATAAATTCACCAATCGAGCGATTTGGCTGCAGATTAGACCATGCATCACACTTTATTATGCAGTCAGAGAGAACAGCACATTAAGTGTTCACCATATTTATATTCAATATTATTTTGCAGCGCCCAGCGTTTCTCTCTTATTGCACACAATTTACCAGCTCACAATCCTGCTAACATATAAATTATATATGGGAGGGGGAAAAATCTGACAAACTGCAAATTTAGTTTGTATTTGATTTATGTGCATGAACACCAACTGATGTTTTTATGCACATAAACTTAGCTGTAATTCTAAAACATTTTTGCATATGCATGATTCATTGTGGAAACATTTCACCAAGTTTACACAGTATATGCTATATAATTTAAGTGTCTTTCAAGGAAAGTCTGTTCACTCGGAGGCCATATCTCAAATACCTCATAATCCTGAAAAAACGCTTGCCAAACTCCACCATATATCTCCCATTCATAGTCATATATGCACCGTCTTCGATAATACACATAACTAGCTACTTTACTGTACCCTATGATTGTTGCTGTAGAATACACTTCATTAGGTTGAAAATGTTTCTCATTGATTATTGGTAAACTCAGCACGCAATAATTCAGAAACCTAAACTAACATTTCAGATGACTAATTTTCAGTTAGAACCACAAACACTCGAAACACTTCCAGCTTTTGTAATCGATCGCCATTATGATCTGCTGCTTCATATGAACAATGATCTCTCCTTGAGCCCAAACCTCAGAAGCTGCTCTCACAATTCATTCCGTAGCTGATATTTACCGTATGTGAATATTTTTGACACTGACTTTAAAGCTGCCAGGATGAATCTCACAAAATATCAAGAACATGTTTGGGTCAAATCAATGTTATTATTATAATACTGTAATGATCAGGATGTTTTTACCTGTGGATCCACCCAAATCATGTGGTAACGCTTTACAATAAGGTTTGATTAGTTAACATGAACTATCAATGAACAATGTGTATATGCATTAGTTAGTGCTAATTTAAACATTTAGAAACCTGTACATGCTATTTAAGTACAAATAAGTACACATACTCAATTATCATTACACGGTACTTAAATGAATGTACACTGTAACACGAACACCTTAAATTACAGTGTAACCAAAAATGCATAGTTTGTTAACTAATGTATTAACTAATATTAACAAATTTGATTATAAACAATAAGCCAGAACATTTGAAATACCCTAAATAGCAATGCAAAATAATATTGTTATACGTTTCCTACTGAAAACAAGACTTTTTAAAAGAAAAATAACATCTAAAGGATCACTAATTGGAAGTCTCTATCAGAGTTTTATCATTTAACTCAAACTCTCAGGAAATGAAACTAAAGGCAATGACTCCTCGACCTCCGCATCTCATTATTTCCAGCACTCGCTGAGCTAATGACCTCACAGAGGGCAGAAAATCATCAGGTGCGAGAGGCCATCTGAATATTTGATGCCATAAATTGAAGTTCCAGTTGAATTACTGAGCGTTACTCTGGAACACCCCAGTTTAAAATATTGATGACATCATTTCCTTCTCAACAGACCTCTCGAATGGGTCACACTAAATATACGCTGCTCTTGTAATGTAATTCTGAACACATGAGCTCTGATCCAAACCCTATAGAGCACTAGAGCATCCCAGGTTCACTTCAAGAGCGCTTCTGTGCTGTCTAGATCACTTGATTTTGGAACAGAAAAAAAGTCAATATCACATATGATGGCAAAAATATGGTTAGGCATTGAAATAAACTGCTCAAAAAATGTCATGCATTATGTTGTAGCTGTTGGGCAACATAACTATGACTTAATCAGGAGTTACAGATACTTGGCAACCGTATGAGCGCTGCACTCGTTTGATGATTCCCAGTGTGTTCGTCCCTGCAATCTGCTTTCCCTCAGTGAATTTCAGCGTATAACATGCCAATACTACTAGCTTTCCTTTTTCTTTTTTTTTTAAACAGACATCATTCCAGGTCATTTATATGCCAACTTAATTTATTTAAGAGATAGTGGGCGGTAAAAAGGGAAGGGCACAATATTAAGGATATTAAGGTCAGAATGTACAAAGAGAATGTGCACTTTCGTAATACCCTTCTTTTCTAGACTAATTGCGAATGCCCTTTGACTTACAACTAATAGCACAGGGATATTGGAGACATAGTAATTCCCATGGAAATAAGGGAACTTGTAATACAATTAAATCTGAGTTTTCAATTTTCCATTCCCATTAGAGTTTACAAACCAAATGGGTCCTTGCTTCCACATGCAGGCTAATGAATTTCCAAAATAAGTTAGAGAGGGAGGGGAATTGAAATACGGACGTTTCCCCACTGGAAGATCGTTCCATATAAACGTGTCCTTGTTTTATCGTCCATGGAAAACAAGGTGGAGGAAATTCATCAGAGGTCGGACTGATTTGAAAGAGATGATTTAGTCTTTGGCTGGAAAATGAACACATACTGAAAGAAAACATGGAGCTACGGAGCCCCCCTAGTCCCACTTTGTCAAAAAAATTTATTATAACTATCTCGTGGCCTCAAGATACTATCTCGTGGCCTCAAGATAGTATCTCTATCTTGAGGCCACGAGTTACTATCTTGAGGCCACGAGATACTATCTTGAGGCCACGAGTTACTATCTTGAGGCCACGAGATACTATCTTGAGGCCACGAGTTACTATCTTGAGGCCACGAGTTACTATCTTGAGGCCACGAGATACTATCTTGAGGCCACGAGTTACTATCTTGAGGCCACGAGATACTATCTTGAGGCCACGAGATACTATCTTGAGGCCACGAGTTACTATCTTGAGGCCACGAGTTACTATCTTGAGGCCACGAGATACTATCTTGAGGCCACGAGTTACTATCTTGAGGCCATGAGTTACTATCTTGAGGCCACGAGTTACTATCTTGAGGCCACGAGTTACTATCTTGAGGCCACGAGTTACTATCTTGAGGCCACGAGTTACTATCTTGAGGCCACGAGATACTATCTTGAGGCCACGAGATACTATCTTGAGGCCACGAGTTACTATCTTGAGGCCACGAGATACTATCTTGAGGCCACGAGTTACTATCTTGAGGCCACGAGATAGTATCTTGAGGCCACGAGTTACTTATCTTGAGGCCACGAGATACTATCTTGAGGCCACGAGATACTATCTTGAGGCCACGAGTTACTATCTTGAGGCCACGAGTTACTATCTTGAGGCCACGAGTTACTATCTTGAGGCCACGAGTTACTATCTTGAGGCCACGAGTTACTATCTTGAGGCCACGAGTTACTATCTTGAGGCCACGAGATAGTATCTTGAGGCCACGAGTTACTTATCTTGAGGCCACGAGATAGTTATATCTAGTTAGTTATGTATAAGATTAGTTAGTTAGAGTTAGTTAAGATAGTTATGTATTTACTTATAATGCACTGAACTCTTTTAAAAAAAAAACTACATAAAATGCAGCAGAAACTCACAAATTGCATCACTGATAACACAAATAATAAGAAATATAATTATTTAAATGAAATAGAATAACCCTTGCACTGAAGCAAAATAAAATATACTAGATAGATAGATAGATAGATAGATAGATAGATAGATAGATAGATAGATAGATAGATAGATAGATAGATAGATAGATAGATAGATAGATAGATAGATAGATAGATATTCAAAGCTTATACTTTGATATGGACTGCATTATTCGCCTCATAAAAAGGCAAACATATTAACTTTCTATTTAGGCAAATATATTTCACCAACAATTTGCAATAACAAATCTCAAGCACTGGGATGTTCAGCAAATGTTAAAGGTACAATATGTAGGATTTTTGCCGTAAAATATCCAAAAACCACTAGGCCAGTGTTATATATTTTATTTAGTTGATTACTTACAATATCCCCAATGTTTCCAACCTTTTGTATTTTGTAAATCGTGAGAAAATTGCGATTTTAACCAAGGAAACGGGGCGTGTGAGCAGGGGGGAGGAGTCGCCAGTCTATGACGTCATATCCGCGTTACCCCCGGTTTCCGCTCGTACTGCCATAGTAACCATGGCGACAGACGTGGACAATTGGGTTATGCCAGTTGGGTTATGTCACGCTGTTGTTGTTTTGTTCAAACATTTTGGACCATGGCAAGCAGAGTTTGAGACAAAAAGAGGAGTAGAACGAAGATCAACATCTTTCGAGATGCCGAGAGCTCCACATCCGCGACTAACTTCGACTTGACAGAGATGCGAGTGTTGCATGTAAGTTACTTTATTAGACAGGTGAGCAAATGTACATACAACTAATTAATGTTATATAGTTCAATGTGATGAAATGTTAGAATATGATCAGTATGTTATTCTAATGTTGATCTAGCTTAGTCTCATACATCCATCAAACAACCTAACAACATTCAACACACTCAAATGCCGTTTAGTGTGATAGAGCAACTGTTAGAGCAAGTGAAACAGCGCTGCGTTACCTCTAATAAACGGACCTGTGTGAGTATTAATTCAGCACTTGCATGTAGTTCGGTAGAATGAAATGTCCTTATTCCTTTATATCCACGAAACTCGCGTTGCGTCGCGCCCCGCTTCACACCAGTCAAACATCACTGTATATTCACTCATCCATAAAAGATCCATCAGCTTGACGACAAGATCCATAATTCCGCTTGATGCTTTGCGTCATCGATATACGCCTTTGTTATCGTAAGAGATTAGCGACCCCTGGTGGCCAAAAATTACATACTGTACGTTTAAGAACAAATATGAGCTCCGAAATATACGAGTTAGTCAGCTAGCTATAGAGTGACATAAAGAAAGCCAGTAAAATGTTATATAATATACAACAAAACAGAAACCATCTTCCAAAATCTTTGCCAGACTTTACGCTGTTTTTTTTTTCAAGCTATCAATTACCATTACAGTGACAGCACAATATTAAGGCCTGTGTTTTCAGTATTCTGTGTGCACCATCCAACTTTTTTGGGAGAGAAAGTTAAGCTTTTGAATGCCACAAAGCTATCATCATCATCATCATCATCCCGTGAATATGAATGAATGCTGAATATGTATGGCTTTGACTGTGAATTGAGAGGTGCTCTTGTTTCGGAAAGTGCTACTCGAAAAGCAATTGAACACATTATGATGAGCTTTTTTCCTAAACCAAGATATATTTAAGGGAAAAGTTCTCCCAAAAGTGACTCTATCATCTACTCACCCTCAAGACACTTAAAACTCATATTTTCTGATTTTATTTTTCCTTCTTAAGCAGAACCGCCAACCTGCCCTTTTCCATTACAGTGAAAGCGAATGCGGACTAAAGCTGTCAAAGTAAAAAAAAAAGGACAAAAAAGCACCATGTGGTTCATGTTATAATTGATCATGCACTCCAGTTCATTTTGGTATCATTAAAGGTTGCAAATGTTTATCAAATTCAGTGTGAAATATGTAAAATGCATGTTTTTACTCAGTTTTTCCCTTCAAATACATGGCATTAATCTACATGAGTGAGTTCTGACTCAAAACATCACTTTCCTGTTCAGTTAGAGTATTTTTCTTTCTTTCAATTTGAATAGAAGTTTTTCACAATGCAAATCTTTCCAAGGCATCTTTTCAGAAATTGGTGAACAAGCGAAAGACGTCAAGAAAGAAAAATAGAGTAAATGAGAAACCTTCGGAGGAACTCAGTGATTATCCTCTACAATGATGAATGGTGAATTGGTAGCATTTGTGTCTTTTTACATCAGCCTAATTGAAGTTTTCCATCATCCATCAATATTATATAGTCGGGTACAAAGAAATTGTACTTTTAAATGAAACTTTAAGGACTCAGAACGACTATAGCAATGGGTTTTCTCTCTGAATGCAGGTACATACTCATGCTATTACTAGCAGCTCAATGGATGTCAAACAGTTGTGCTGAAGTTTCTAAAGACTGGCTGTGTTTTCAGTATTCTGTGTGCATGATCCAACTTTTTTGGAGAGAAAGTTTAGCTTTTGAATGCCACAAAGCTATCATCATCATCATCATCCCGTGAATATGAATGAATGCTGAATATGTATGGCTTTGACTGTGAATTGAGAGGTGCTCTTGTTTCGGAAAGTGCTACTCGAAAAGCAATTGAACACATTATGATGAGCTTTTTTCCTAAACCAAGATATATTTAAGGGAAAAGTTTTCCCAAAAGTGACTCTATCATCTACTCACCCTCAAGACAATTAAAACTCATATTTTCTGATTGTATTTGTTTTTCTTTAGCAGAACCGCCAACCTGCCCTTTTCCATTACAGTGAAAGCGAATGCTGTCAAATTCCCCACAAAAAAGCACATTTAATTATGTTATAATTTTCTCTTCCACAATACCTGACAAATTGAATTTGTGCTCCAGCAGACTAAAAACATGCTTTTTCAGATATCACCTTTCACCTAACAGCTATATTACATATGTTAAGTTAAATAAAAGTTTCAAAGATCAAAGTGCAAAAAAAGTTGTTAGAGTTATTGTCTCCCAAAAGAAAGAACGGATTCTGAACTGCCTGAAACGAATCACCAGTAATTCCAGTCTTACTTCCTGTTCGAACCTACATACACTCTAAACGATGCTGGGTTGTTTTAACCCACATTTGGGTCAAATATGGACAAACCAAATGTTGGGTTAACAATGTAATTTAAAATTTTAACCCAACTTCAACTTTCACTTTTAACTGTACATTTTTTAACCCAACATTTGCGTTTGTCCATATTTGACCCAAATTTGGGTTGAAACAACCCAGCATTTTTTAGAGTGTAAGTTTGTGAGAAATCTGCATAATGCCCACCTAAGATCTTCATTGGCTGCCGTGAACAACATCTACTTTGCCCCGCCTGCAAACACTGTATTTGTAGCTGAGACTGGAAGAGTTTGGTTCCTATATGTTCATCTCGAGAAGACTCTGTTCTCTTACGAGAGTATCTCTCGTACTGCGTAATAGCTTACGCTAGGGGAAAAACTCTTTTCCGCGAGATATTGAAGCCAAAAATTATCCTTTAATTTTTTATTAATGCAAAACGCTTTGCAGCAGCAAGCAAACATAGGCGAAACAGCTCGCGCGCCTATTGGTTGCTCTGCAGCAAATGCAGCAACCTATCGAGAGAGACTCTGCGTGACGTAATGACCAATGGGGGCAATTCGCGCCCATATCGTCACGTCCCGCCAGAAGGGGCGTGGTCTCGCCCTATAAATATGCTCGTTAGGCTGATACAAGCTGATTTTTACCTCTTCAGCGAAGCACACGCATCGCTGGATCCGGAGTGAGAAGCCGCGCCGTCGAAGCAAGCCTTTCAGCGGGACGAGCTCTGGAGTCGCTGGCCTCGCCGCCTTCATCTGCCGTACCTGCTGCGCTTTCCGGCGTTATATATCCTTTCAATACCTGTGTGTATTTCTCTGTTGAGAAGTGTTTGTTCGCTTACTTGACGCGACTTACACTTCTCTCACAAAAAGAGCAGCGTCTTTTTAAAGATGCCTTCCTGTGGCTCGTGCCGCGCCCCGCTCAGCGATGGAGATCGACACGTCATCTGTGTTTCCTGTCTGGGTGAGGATCACGCGGCTCTCGCGCTCGCTGACGGCGGATGCCCTCATTGCGAGCTTTTGCCCATGGTGACTCTGAGGACGCGCCTGGCATCATTCTCCGAGCCTTCACCACAGCCCGCCGTGACGCCGCGCCGTAAAAAGCGCCGCGCCCAGCGCGCTCCCGAGCTATCTCCAGCCCGCCAAAGCTCGCCGGTTCGCCCGCCTGCTTCGCCGGCTTCGCTCGAGTCGCTCACTGACGGACAACGGCCGCCGCCTGCCGCCGCGTCCATCCACGAGCCTGACGAACCCTCCGAGGCGTGTTCTCTTCTGGCGTCCGATAGTGAGGATTGGGCGAGCTCCGTGGATCTCCCCTCCGCTAGCGTTTCCCGCCAGACCACTGGTAAGAGAGCCGGCATTGAGACTGAGCTGATGCGTCTGCTCTCTCAGGCCGTTGAAAGCATCGGCCTCGATTGGGAGGCGCCCGCGCAGCCGCCGCGCAACAGAATGGACGGACGCTTTCTCGGAAGTGACGAGGCTCCGTCGAAATCGCGGCCCGCGCCCTTCCTCCCGGAACTTCACGACGAAGTTACGAAATCGTGGAACGCCCCCTTCTCCGCCAGGCTTCGTACCTCTGCTTCTGCTGCTTTCTCCTCTGTGGATGGCGCGAAGGAAAGAGGATACCTTTCTGTTCCTCCTGTGGAACCAGCTGTAGCGTCTCATCTCTGCCCGCCCTCCGCTGGACGGCGCGCGCACACGACGCTTCCATCTAAAGCCTGCCGGGTGACGTCATCCATGCACGGTCGCGCTTACACCGCCGCCGGGCAAGCAGTTTCAGCGCTGCACACTATGGCCATCCTGCAGATTTTCCAGGCCGACCTTCTCCTTAAACTGGACGAGGAAGGACCCGGAGCGATCTGCGTCGCGGACCTGAGAAGCGCTACAGACCTCGCTCTTCGCGCTACTAAAGCCGCTGCACAGGCCATAGGACGAAACATGGCCTCTCTCACCGTGGCTGAGAGACATTTGTGGTTGACGCTGTCCGAGATGACGGAAGCCGAGCGCTCTGTGTTCCTCGACGCGCCCATTTCTCAAGCGGGCCTTTTCGGATCTGCCGTCACAGACTTTGCGGATAGATTCATGGAGGTGCAAAAGACTTCGCAGGCCATGAAGCACTTCCTCCCGAAGCGCTCGAGCTCCGCTGCAGGTCGCTCTAAACCGCCGCCTGCTCGCAGCTCTCAGCCGCAGCCTGCACCGCCCGCCGCCGCCGCTTCACAGCGCCGCCACGCCCGAGACCAAAGACCGCGCTCTCGCTCTGCTGGACGCCGCCCCCCTCAGCGCGGGCCCCGGCCGAGGATTGAGATCAAGCCCGAGGCCTCAAAATCTTCCTAGCCATTCTAGGAAAACGACGGTGTTCAGATCCCGCTGCGGCCGGTTTTTCACCAAAACTTCTCGCTCGGTCAGTTCCAAACATCGCGACTGTCCCAGTGTATTTCGCAGAGAGTCAGCCGGTGTCACAGCCCGTTTGCCTGCGCACAAAAGCCGTTTTTACGGCTACCCAGATAAATCCAATAAAGAGTGCATTTTCTGGTGTTCCGGCCACGGCCGAAGGTGTTATGAGTGTTGTAAGAATGCCCACCCAGTGCCCATTCCCACACACAAACACAGCCCGCCACGGTGCAGGGCTAGCACAAATAAAATCGACTCCGGTCGATTGTGCAAACAATGTAGTGCAAGTGCCCATGTCATCATGCCCGCTCACACTACATGCTGCGTGTCCCATGGTTTCTGTAAAAACGAAACCAACACACATTCAGTCGGCCATGAACGACAGTGTTTTCAGTGTATTAAATGTGCCCGCAGCCCCGCGCCCACATTTTCTCACAGACACGCCGATTCCCACGGGATCTCCCCCGCTCGCTTTTTCTGCACAATCTGCCATAAAAAAGCTGAGCGCGGCCAGGTCGCCCGCTGTGATCAGCGCGCCCCCCGCCTCGAACGCTGTAAACACGGTGTTGTGTTCCCAGTATGCCCAGGCTCTCGAGCTGCCGTTTTGTCGCGGCCAGAGCCCGGATTTCATTCTGCCTCTAGCTATTCACGCAGATGCGTGGTCAAAGCTTCCCGGGGTTTCAGAATGGGTGCTGAACACTATAAAGAGAGGCTATTCGCTACAATTCGCTCGACGCCCGCGCCGTTATACGGCGCGCGTCGAAACCACGGTGAAAAACGAAGTATCTCATCTACTTCGTGCCGAAATAGCGAAACTACTGAGCAAAGGGGCTATAGAACCTTTATCTCAGGCTCAGAGCGAAGGGGGCCTATACAGCAGATATTTTCTGGTACCGAAAAAGGATGGGGGTCTCAGACCCATTTTAGATCTGCGGCAGCTGAACAGAGTGCTTGTGAAGCGCCAGTTCAGAATGCTTACGACCAGGAAAATCCTCGCGCAGGTGCGCTTCGGGGACTGGTTTATGTCGATAGATCTGAAAGACGCCTATTTCCAAATACAAATAGCGTCCCATCACAGGCGATTTTTGAGATTCGCCTTCGAGGGCCAGGCATATCAATACACAGTCCTGCCGTTCGGCCTGTCCCTAGCGCCTCGTACATTTACGAAGTGCATGGACGCGGCGCTCGCGCCCCTGAGACTTCAGGGCATGCGAGTTCTGAACTACTTGGACGATTGGCTGATTCTAGCTCGATCACGATCGGAGCTCATAGAACACAGGGCCGCATTGCTCGAGCACCTCGAGAAGCTGGGCCTCACAGTCAATTGGGCGAAGAGCTCACTGTCTCCCAGTCAGAAAATTTCCTTTCTGGGAACCGTGTTGGACTCGCTGTCCATGACAGCACGCCTGTCACCAGAGCGCGTGCTAAATATTCAGCGCGGCGTGAAATCCTTCCGCCACGGCGCGATAGTCCCGCTCAAAAGGTTTCAGAAAATGCTGGGGCTGATGGCCTCAGCAGCCTCTGTACTCCAGTTGGGCCTGCTCCGCATGCGCCCACTGCAGATGTGGCTGAAGACGCGGGTTCCACCCAGGGCATGGACAGCGGGTCTGTTTCGCCTCAGGGTCGACCTTCAGTGCGTTTCAGCTCTGAAACCTTGGAGAGAAACCGACTGGTATCAGTCAGGTGTGAGTCTGGGGACCGCTTCGAGCGTGAAGGTGGTGTCTACGGACGCCTCCACCTCGGGGTGGGGAGCGCTGCTCGAGGGCAGACCGCTAGCTGGCCTGTGGTCAGAACGGGAAAAGCTCCTTCACATAAACTGCTTGGAGATGATAGCAGCCGACAAAGCGCTACGGCGTTTTTGTCCCCAGATAACAGGCCACCACGTCTTGGTCCGGTCGGACAACATGTCGGTGGTGGCATACATAAATCGCCAGGGCGGCGTCAGGTCACGAAACCTTTACAGGTTGACGGAACGCCTCCTGGTTTGGGCTCAGCACAACCTGCTCTCACTGAGAGCGGCGCACGTGCCTGGTCACCTGAACGTGGGACCAGACAGACTGTCCAGGAACAACGTTCCAGCAGGGGAATGGTCGCTGCACCCGCAGACGGTCCAGCTGCTGTGGAAAACGTTCGGCAGAGCTCAGGTGGACCTATTCGCGTCCCAAGAAAACGCTCATTGCCCGGAGTTTTTCTCGAAAAGCAAGGACGCGCTGGCTCATGTTTGGCCCCGCTGCCCCCTGTATGCTTTTCCTCCTGTCTCGCTCCTGCCTCAGGTGTTGGAACGAATCAGGGAAAACGGATGCCCAGTGCTGCTTGTAGCCCCGCTCTGGATGAACCAGACGTGGTTCCCTGCCCTGATGCAGCTGACCAGCACTGCCCCATGGCCTGTACCATTGAGGAGAGACCTCCTCTTTCAGGCGGAGGGCTCAATCTGGCACCCTCGCCCGGAGTTATGGTCCCTGCACGCATGGGCCATCAACGGGTACCCGCTAGCCTCCCAGAGGGAGTGTTAAACACGATCGCGCAGGCTAGAGCTCCGTCTACCAGGCGGCTCTACTCCTCAAAATGGTCTGTTTTCTCGACATGGTGTCAGGCCCAGAGCCTTTCACCTGTGGAGTGCGGGGTTGCGGAAGTGCTTTCCTTCCTTCAAGAGCTACTGGATAAGGGCAGGACCCCATCCACGCTCAAAGTATATGTGGCGGCCATAGCAACGTTTGCAAAACCGGTGTCTGGCCAGTCGCTTGGGAAAAACGACTTAGTCGTGCGTTTCCTTAGGGGAGCTCGGAGGCTGAACCCTCCAAGGCCCCCTTCAGTCCCGACGTGGGACCTTTCCACGGTCTTGGAGGCCATGAAAGGCGCCCCGTTCGAGCCAATCCAGCTGGTGGACATGAAACACCTGTCGTTCAAGACAGTGTTTCTCATGGCTCTCGCTTCAGTGAAGCGCATAGGGGACCTACAGGCGCTTTCAGTAAGCGCGTCGTGTATGGAGTTTGGGCCTAATGACTCAAAGGTCATTCTCAAACCGAAACACGGGTATGTCCCGAAATCCCTCAACACGCCGTTCAGGGCCCAGGTCATTTCCCTGTCTGCCCTTCCGGTTCTCAGTGAGGAGGAGGATGCAAGTCTCCTCTGCCCCGTCAGGGCATTGAGAGCTTATGTGGCACGCTCGTCTGTTTTCAGACAGACGGAGCAGCTTTTTGTTTTGTTCGGCGGGCGTTCCAAGGGACTCGCCGCCTCAAAACAGAGCCTATCCAGATGGATAGTGGATGCCATCGCGCTCGCTTACTCTGCGAAGGGCTTACAGTGCCCCTTGGGTGTCAGGGCGCATTCCACGAGAGGCGTGGCCTCTTCGTGGGCATGGTCTAGCGGGGTTTCCCTGCAAGATATCTGTACGGCCGCGGGCTGGGCCTCGCCGTCTACATTTATAAAATACTATAACCTGGAGGTACCCGCCTTACAAGCTAAGCTTTTGGCGGTCTAAATTCAGTGCTATCTGCCCCGCTCTGCGGCCCAGATGCTGAGTTTACTGCAGCCCCATGAGTGTTGACTCACGTATGGCCGCCCAGATCAGGCTGAATGCTTTCACCCTGGCTGCGCGTTTGATGGTCATATAATAGCCCCGCTGGGTGCTTTTTTATAGGGAATGCACTTCCAGCCTCTCTCCTTTACTCTATGTGAGTTTATGGTGATTATGCACTACATGAGCCCTGGGCTTCGGCCCCTGGGACTTTGGTGTTGGATCCCTTTACGCACGGCGTGTTGCATTGTGTTCCCCTAGCGTAAGCTATTACGCAGTACGAGAGATACTCTCGTAAGAGAACGTACTCGGTTACTAACGTAACCTCGGTTCTCTCTAGAGAGGGAACGAGTACTGCGTATCTTGCCGTGCGTGGAATACGCTCTGGTTCGCTTCAGCGATAAAAACCAGCTTGTATCAGCCTAACGAGCATATTTATAGGGCGAGACCACGCCCCTTCTGGCGGGACGTGACGATATGGGCGCGAATTGCCCCCATTGGTCATTACGTCACGCAGAGTCTCTCTCGATAGGCTGCTGCATTTGCTGCAGAGCAACCAATAGGCGCGCGAGCTGTTTCGCCTATGTTTGCTTGCTGCTGCAAAGCGTTTTGCATTAATAAAAAATTAAAGGATAATTTTTGGCTTCAATATCTCGCGGAAAAGAGTTTTTCCCCTAGCGTAAGCTATTACGCAGTACTCGTTCCCTCTCTAGAGAGAACCGAGGTTACGTTAGTAACCGAGTACGTTTTATGTCCCGTAAAAGCAAATCCACTTTGATGCACTTGTAAAAGATGAAGACGCTGGAATTGATATGGTAAAACTAATGCCAGCGTTACGGTTCTGTAAGTGGTCGACCAATCACAGCAGACTGGGCCGTGTGACCAATTAGAGCAGAGTAGGAGGGGTTTAGAGAAAAAAACAGTTAGCAAGTACTCAAGGTGGCACCATATTTTAAAATATATTGTAGCATCACAATCTGAATGTAAATCATTATTGGCTGCTCGTGTTGCAGTGCGTTATGGGTCTTTATGGGTCTCACGTCTGGCGGAAGCATAACACTATTAGTTAGTACTTGAAAATTATATTTTCTGTTTTACTGAAAAGTCATAAAGTAACATAATTTGATAATATAATTTAATTAGTGCAGTATTTCTCAAGACTCTGAACCAAACCAGTATTTCTCAGTTACTGAATGAATAAATCATGATACATACAGTGTGTAAATATATTTATATATACTCTAAATTATTATGCATTAATTAGCAGTATACATACATTAATCATTTACTCACCAGCATGTCATTCACCATTCCAAACCCATATGTTATATGATGACATTAATGGGTTAATATCGTTAATGGAGTAACTGTCCCTTTAAAAAAAAAAAACTGTCTCTTTTTCTATTTGCTGGTCCTCTGACCTTCTAGACAGAACATCCCTGTGTTGACATCTGAAACATGCCACTGTTACTTTCACCTGTGTGAAACATGTTTAACCCAGTTCACAGTCCCGGCCCTCGAGTTCCCCTCCCAGTCGTTCCTGAATGGCTTCATTATTCCCGTCCTGTTCCCATGACAGGCTCGCTGTGTATCCCGAACCCTCCACCCCTCTCCCTCTCAGCAGTTCTAGCTGGATGAGAAACGACTGAAAAGCAACTACAGGCAGAGAGGAAAACCCCACTGAGGATCTGTACACTGAATACTAATGAACACCGAATGAACGTGATCACAAAGAAACTCAGCACAGGGAGATCAGGATCTGAAATGAACTTGATCCAGCTGTGAATCATCGAGAAAATCTATCTATCTATCCATCCATCCATCCATCCCTCTCTCTATCCATCCATCCATCCATCCATCCATCCATCCATCCATCCATCCCTCTCTCCATCCATCCATCCCTCTCTCCATCCATCCATCCATCCATCCATCCATCCATTCATCCTTCCATCCCTCTCTCTATCTATCTATCTATCCATCCATCTTCTGCTTTGAAACGATGTGTATTATGAAAAGTGCTATACAAATAAATGTGAATTGGATGAAAGAAAGAAAGAAAGAAAGAAAGAAAGAAAGAAAGAAAGAAAGAAAGAAAGAAAGAAAGAAAGAAAGAAAGAAAGAAAGAAAGAGAAAAATAAGCCATCCTTGTGAAAGATTACATATTTATAGCCTAAATTAAACCAAAGGCAATTTTTCCTCTCATTTGGCACTCGACTTTGGAACTCAGCGGGAAGAATCTCCCCTTCCCCTGATCTTGACTGGAGTTACTGCGGTTAACCACTGAGAGGTTAAGTCTTAAGCATGAAGTATTAAAACAACGAGTCTATAAAGCAACAGTAGGAAAGCGAGGTGCTCCGCTAAATATAGCGTGGCCTTTTGAAAGCTCTGGTTCAGCGATCGCTCAGTCTGAGAAACAGCAATTAAACTCTAGCCTGACAGGCCTTGTCTTGGTGAACCCCACTCTGCCTCTGGCTCATCTCACTACACAAGCTTTTGAGGAACAAAGGAACCAGCATTAAACATACATGGAGGTGCAGATTTACTTATGCTGGTGTGTATTGGGTTACATTACATGTTCTTGGCTCATGCTTTCTTACCAAATTGACTTGCAAAAGAAAGTGTAGATTTATTGTGTTTATGAAGTTTGCCAAGTGTTTGGTAGTCATGTACATACATTATCACTTCACTAAAATGTAAATCACTTCTAAATCAATGCATGTACAAACTGTGAAGTTATTTTCTGTTAATACTGTAATATAATGCAGCAAATCACCCTATTTTTAGTTAGAAAAATAAAAGAATAAAAACACCTGTGAAAACTGTCTCTCGGATAATTAACGTGCCGCAGGTTTTATTCTTCACTATGGTTATGTGGTTATGACAATCAGTCGGGGTAAAGCGTGTTGCCTGGTTAATTGTGAACTCTGCTGGGTAATTCATTTGCGTCTGCAGAAACACAATAGATGTTTCATGTAGAGCACAATGTCAAAAGAACTTTACAGCAGGTCTCCAGTGACGTGAGTAATTATAGACAGAGACTTGTTGAGTTTTAATTGAAAAAGAAAAACACTGCTCTGATTCTTCTCTTTTACTCCTACATTTTCCAGCTACTATTGCAATACCCATGTCAGCTATGCATGTAATAAAAATGCTCTATAATAATAATAAATGTATTTTTTAGTGCTGTCAAACGATAAAAATATTTAATCGCGATTAATCGCATTAATCTCATAGTTGACTCGCGATTAATCGCACATTTTTATCTATTCTAAATGTCTCTTGATTTCTTTTTGTCCCATTATTTGTTCTCATTTTAATGCTCTTATCAACATGGAAAAGTGGATCGGCTTGCTTTGTGCAAATGTTTTTTTATTGAAAACAACATTGGCATATACTGTGTTCAATTTCACACTAACATTCTCACTTGGAGCAAATAATCTCTCACACAATTTAACACTGTCCATCAATAAAAGGGTGAAAGAAATACTGACGAGGTCCTGATATTGACGAGGGAGCGGAGAATTCGCATCAGCTGTGTGTGTGTGTGTGTGTGTGCTTGGCCATCATCAAGTGGTATTTCAGACGGGACGTGCTGCGATGATGATAGCTCAGTTCACAACGACAAAACACACAGATCACTTTGGTCTCGTCAATGGAACCATTTGGCAACTTTTTAAAAGTAAACTTTCCATTCAGAATCTTATTGGCATCCATTTCGGCGTCTCGCGATCGTCATCCACGCAAAACGTAACGTTAACCTACTATTTGCCGGCTCGCAAGCCCAAACAAGTGTGTGCCTGTTGTTTTGTTTCCGGTCTAGCTAGATCCGCTTGCGCTTTGGTCGACGAAGCAACAAAACGTCCTCGCGCGGCGCAAGCCATTGAAATGAATGGGTTTCATAGCGCAGCGCCGCGTCCTGTTGCAAAAGCATGTCAAAAATTGACGCCATTAAAATGGGTTTGCGTTAACGCCGTTAATAGCGCGTTTAACTGACAGCCCTAGTATTTTTTTTATTGAAATAAATAAATGAATATATTAATTTATGAAGGCTCCTGGCAAAAGTGTGTCTATCTATCTATCTATCTATCTATCTATCTATCTATCTATCTATCTATCTATCTATCTATCTATCTATCTATCTATCTATCTATCTATCTATCTATCTATCTATCTATCTGTATTTCTATGTACACAAAAGGTCTATTTCTCTCAAATATTGTTCACAAATCTGTCTAAATCTGTGTTAGTGAGCACTTCTCCTTTGCCGAGAAAATCCATTCACCTCACAGGTGTGGCATATCAAGATGCCGATTAGACAAAAAAATAAAAATAAAAGTTTGTTGATTGTGGCCTTTAGAATGTTGGTTCACTCCTCTTGGATTTTGAAGTTGCTGGATATTGGCAGGACCTGCACACGCTGTCGTATACGCCGATCCAGAGCATCCCAAACACATTCATTAATGCTGACTGCAGGAATATCCACCAGAGCTGTTGCCCGTGAATTGAATGTTCATGTCTCTACCATAAGCCGTCTCCAAAGGCGTTTCAGAGAATTTGGCAGTACATCCAACCGGCCTCACAACCGCAGACCACGTGTAACCACACCAGCGCAGGACCTCTACATCCAGCATCTTCACCTCCGAGATCGTCTGAGACCAGCCACCCGGACAGCTGCTGCAACAATCGGTTTGCAGAACCAAAGAATTTCTGCACAACCTGTCAGAAACGGTCTCAGGGAAGCTCATCTGCAAGCTCGTCATCCTCATCGGGGTCTCGACCTGACTGCAGTTCGTCGTTGTAACCGACTTGAGTGGGCAAATGCTCACATTCGATGGCGTCTGGCACTTTGGAGAGATGTTCTCTTCACGGATGAATCCCGGTTTTCACTGTACAGGGCAGATGGCAGACAGCGTGTGGGTGAGCGGTTTGCTGATGTCAATGTTGTGGATCGAGTGGGCCATGGTGGCGGTGGGGTTATGGTATGGGCAGGCGTATGTTATGTACAACGAACAGAGGTGCATTTTATTGATGGCATTTTGAATGCACAGAGATACTGTGACGAGATCCTGAGGCCCATTGTTGAGCCATTCATCCACGACCATCACCTGATGTTGCAGATAATGCACTGCCCCATGTTGCAAGGATCTGTACACAATTCCTGGAAGCTGAAAACATCCCAGTTCTTGCATGGCCAGCATACTCACCGGTCATGTCACCCATTGAGCATGTTTGGGATGCTCTGGATCGGCGTATACGACAGCGTGTTCCAGGTCCTGCCAATATCCAGCAATTTCCCACAGCCATTGAAGCCACAATCAACAACTGACAACTTTATTGTGGCCAGCCTAAGGCACACCTGTGCAATAATCATGCTGTCTAATCAGCATCTTGATATGCCACACCTGTGAGGTGGATGGATTATCTCGGCAAAGGAGAAGTGCTCACTATCACAGATTTAGACAGATTTGTGAACAATATTTGAGAGAAATACTGTAGGCCTTTTTTGTACATAGAAAAAGTCTTAGATCTTTGAGTTCAGCTCATGAAAAATGGGGGCAAAAACAAAAGTGTTGCGTTTATAATTTTGTTCAGTGTATATATATATATATACATAGTGTATTCAGACATACAGCATTGTTGCCTACTTGCCTCACAATAATAAACCATTAAAATGTTTTATTCTTTGTCATAGGTTACTACATCTTTGTCTGCGTTTGTGAACCATCTGGAGGACGCATATTTCTCTGGAGATATTCACTCAAAGCAATTTGTATTGATTTTTCACCCACCAAAAATATGATTCATATTTGTTAGTGAGTGAACTTCATTTGAAACCGTTTTGAGTCATATACATTATTTGTATGTTTTGAAGAATTGCTTAAATAAGTTTGAGGCCTACAAGCAGTGTGACAGTGAATAATATCTACAATTGATATTCTAATATATCATCATCAATCGGCTGCGAACAAAACGGGTTTGCCCGTTATAAATATATAGTATTTATCAAAAAAAATAATAATTTTGTAACACAATTAAATAAAAAAAACTTAAAAAAAACTTTTTCTATGCATATTTTCAATAAGTCAAGTCAAGTCACCTTCATTGATATAGCGCTTTTAACAATGTGGACTGTTTCAAAGCAGCTTTACAGTGATAATAGGAAATTAAAGTAACAGAGATTGTTTTGGCTTTACAGCAGCTCTAGAATAAAGTTATTGTCCAGCTAAAGTTAGTTTTGATTGATTCACTTCCGTTGCAAAGATCATTAGTTATTAACTTAGGGGCCGCTTACACGACACCGTTCTAACAGAAAACTTCGGATTAAAAAAAAATGTGTTTTGCATTTTAGTAATGGAATCCATTCTATGCAAGGAAAGTGAATTAAACATTTTATTTTATAATGTATGCACTAGAGGGATATAAATATAAATCCTCACCCTATTTATCAGTTATCTTTCCGTTCAACCTCCACCGGGTCCCGGCTTTGTGGATTCACCATAGTATCTTTTTCTGACTCCAGATATCCAGGGATTTGTTTAAGCCATTCTTCCATGGGATGTTAGAGTCCCGGGAGCCCCTATCAATAGCAGATCTACCCAGGCTTTGACTCGAATGATTCTTTCTAGCTCTGCCTTTAGTATCTGGTTTTCTCCGGCTTCTCGTGCTCCTTCCTGATGTGTCTGTCATTTGGGATTGTGGCACATCCACCATCATCACGGCCATTTGCTGCTTCTATTCTGACATTTTCCCTTTTTCCACACAATGCTTGTGCCTTCATGGTGCCATTGTGCTGTTATTGCTCCATTCTCATTCTAGGAGGCTATATAACTAAAATTAGCATTATATAAAAACAAAACTGTTAACTGAAATGAAGTTATAAACTTATTTTATTTCAGCTAGATGCCAAGGCAACATTTCTCCTTTCCGTTTAGTTTAACTTGATGTACTACAAATACTAAAACTACAAATGTAAGATTCTCCTTCCACTCTTCGGGTCTTGTTTTGGTTGCGGGAATAAGTGTATTTACTGCTTGTTATATCTAAACAGCACAGCACTAAGCTTCATGTGCTCGTCGTCTCCTAAGTAGGACCCGAAATATATAAATATAAATGCTGCTTTCTAAAACAAAGAAAATAAGCAATGGCAGGAGGATGGTTGGTGCACCAACAGCAGGAAACTCTGTATATTCATGCAGTGTGCGCACGATCAAATTCGATTTGAAGCTTGTGACACATAAACCTTTTTAAGACCTTTTTCACGCTCAAATAGCAACATTACACACTAAAGAAAGTTGAACATGTAATAAAGAATAATAGCTCCTCTTTAACCAGATGTCGCTGGATTGTGAAACATAATTTTTTTTCCTTTTAAATGAAATGAAGATTAATATGAGGGAGAATGGCCCGGAGAAGAGATCAACATTCATGGGCAGCACCAGCCCAGGTTTATTGGTAAATCTGTGCAGCAGCACAAGCAGGTACAGTATCTGGCAGCATAACTGAGGTAAACTGAAGCGCTTCGCTCTATGGGGAAGCGACAGCAGGAAAACTCAATATTGATGGGCTTGTTGTTCACTCGCTCACACCTTTGAGGAAGACTAACAGCTGGCGAGGTTCGCTTGAGACAGACAGGCTAATAATCCACTCACAAAAGGAAGTTTCATTTTAAAGGATGAATACAGCTTTTGTAAGTTTAGAGGTAAATGCACCTTAAATGCATCATCCAATTTGGGTAGCACCTCATTGGTTCTTGCAGGAGCTCAAACTTTCGTAACACTAAAATGAATCTCATTGGTTCTTGCAGAAGCTCAAACGTGCTGCGTAACACTCGAATGAATCTCATTGGTTCTTGATGAAGCTCAAACGTGCTGCATAACACTAGAATGAATCTCATTGGTTCTTGCAGAAGCTCAAACGTGCTGGGTAACACTAGAATGAATCTCATTGGTTCTTGCAGAAGCTCAAACGTGCTGCATAACACTAGAATGAACCTCATTGGTTCTTTCAGAACCTCAAACGTGCTGCGTAACACTAGAATGAATCTCATTGGTTCTTGCAAAAGCTCAAACGTGCTGCGTAACACGAGAATGAACCTCATTGGTTCTTGCAGAAGCTCAAACGTGCTGCGTAACACTAGAATGAATCTCATTGGTTCTTGAAGAAGCTCAAACGTGCTGCGTAACACTAGAATGAATCTCATTGGTTCTTGAAGAAGCTCAAACGTGCTGCGTAACACTAGAATGAATCTCATTGGTTCTTGAAGAAGCTCAAACCTGCTGCGTAACACTAGAATGAATCTCATTGGTTCTTGAAGAAGCTCAAATGTGCTGCGTAACACTAGAATGAATCTCATTGGTTCTTGCAAAAGCTCAAACGTGCTGCATAACACTAGAATGAATCTCATTGGTTCTTGCAGAAGCTCAAACGTGCTGCGTAACACTAGAATGAATCTCATTGGTTCTTGCAAAAGCTCAAACGTGCTGCGTAACACTAGAATGAATCTCATTGGTTCTTGCAGAAGCTCAAACGTACTGCGTAACACTAGAATGAACCTCATTGGTTCTTGCAAAAGCTCAAACGTGCTGCGTAACACGAGAATGAACCTCATTGGTTCTTGCAGAAGCTCAAACGTGCTGCATAACACTAGAATGAACCTCATTGGTTCTTGCAGAAGCTCAAACGTGCTGCGTAACACTAGAATGAATCTCATTGGTTCTTGAAGAAGCTCAAACGTGCTGCGTAACACTAGAATGAATCTCATTGGTTCTTGCAAAAGCTCAAACGTGCTGCGTAACACGAGAATGAACCTCATTGGTTCTTTCAGAACCTCAAACGTGATGCGTAACACTAGAATGAATCTCATTGGTTCTTGCAGAAGCTCAAACGTGCTGCGTAACACTAGAATGAATCTCATTGGTTCTTGCAAAAGCTCAAACGTGCTGCGTAACACGAGAATGAATCTCATTGGTTCTTGCAGAAGCTCAAACGTGCTGCGTAACACTAGAATGAATCTCATTGGTTCTTGAAGAAGCTCAAACGTGCTGCATAACACTAGAATGAACCTCATTGGTTCTTGCAGAAGCTCAAACGTGCTGCATAACACTAGAATGAATCTCATTGGTTCTTGCAAAAGCTCAAACGTGCTGCGTAACACTAGAATGAATCTCATTGGTTCTTGCAGAAGCTCAAACGTGCTGCATAACACTAGAATGAATCTCATTGGTTCTTGCAGAAGCTCAAACGTACTGCGTAACACTGAAATGAATCTCATTGGTTCTTGCAAAAGCTCAAACGTGCTGTGTAACACTAGAATGAATCTCATTGGTTCTTGAAGAAGCTCAAACGTGCTGCGTAACACGAGAATGAACCTCATTGGTTCTTGCAGAAGCTCAAACGTGCTGCGTAACACTAGAATGAATCTCATTGGTTCTTGCAAAAGCTCAAACGTGCTGCGTAACACTAGAATGAATCTCATTGGTTCTTGTAGAAGCTCAAACGTGCTGCATAACACTAGAATGAATCTCATTGGTTCTTGCAGAAGCTCAAACGTGCTGCATAACACTAGAATGAATCTCATTGGTTCTTGCAGAAGCTCAAACATGCTGCATAACACTAGAATGAATCTCATTGGTTCTTGCAGAAGCTCAAACATGCTGCATAACACTAGAATGAATCTCATTGGTTCTTGCAGAAGCTCAAACGTACTGCGTAACACGAGAATGAATCTCATTGGTTCTTGCAAAAGCTCAAACGTGCTGCATAACACTAGAATGAACCTCATTGGTTCTTGCAGAAGCTCAAACATGCTGCATAACACTAGAATGAATCTCATTGGTTCTTGCAGAAGCTCAAACGTGCTGCATAACACTAGAATGAATCTCATTGGTTCTTGCAGAAGCTCAAACGTGCTGCGTAACACTAGAATGAATCTCATTGGTTCTTGCAAAAGCTCAAACATGCTGCGTAACACTAGAATGAATCTCATTGGTTCTTGTAGAAGCTCAAACGTGCTGCGTAACACGAGAATGAATCTCATTGGTTCTTGCAGAAGCTCAAAGTGCTGCATAAAATTAAAATGAATCTCATTGGTTCTTGCAGAAGTTCAAACGTGCTGCGTAACACGAGAATGAATCTCATTGGTTCTTGCAGAAGCTCAAAGTGCTGCATAAAATTAAAATGAACCTCATTGGTTCTTGCAGAAGCTCAAAGTGCTGCGTAAAACTAAAATGAATCTCATTGGTTTTTTCAGAAGTTCAAACGTGCTGCGTAACACTAGAATGAATCTCATTGGTTCTTGCAGAAGCTCAAACGTGCTGCATAACACTAGAAATGAATCTCATTGGTTCTTGCAGAAGCTCAAACGTGCTGCGTAACACTAGAATGAATCTCATTGGTTCTTGCAAAAGCTCAAATGGTTTGCGTAACACTAGAATGAATCTCATTGGTTCTCGAACGTCAAGCGAACATGCTTGAGCTTCCGTTTACTACAACTGATGTGTGAGTTGATGAATGTTTATATGTGAATAAAAGCCTAAATTCAATCTGTTCATCATTTTTAGCGATCTAGTCTTCAGAAAATTTTGACTAAACCGCTCAGATTACATCAAAAAGATCTTCATTTGTGTTCTGAAGATGAATGAAAGTCTTACGGTTTTGGAATGACATGAGGGTGAGTAAATGATGACAGCATTTTCATTTTGTGGTGAACTTTCCCTTTAAGGCCGCCTGCATTTCAGTTTCTTTTAGCTTTATCTGCTCATGGTCATTCCGTCAGCGAAGATGAAATAAAGGAAACAGGAAACAAAGGGAAGATGGTCTTTGTTTCCCAAAGGTGTAACAATACAACACCCACCAGACAATCACTATAGACTGAAACTATTGTGCAAACAAACCACATACCACTACAAAATAAGAACCTAGAAGAGGAGTGACATCAAAGAGGAACATGAGATTTTCATCCTGCAGGAGGACAAGCAGGAATACAGCCAGGAAAGAAAGCAACTGTGCATTCACTGGCCATTTCTGGCTGAATCAATAGCAGGAGCTTTACACCAGCACAGCTGCTCACTGTAAGCACTTACTCTCATCAATGCTGAAGGGATCGGCACACACACACCAGGACAATCCAGAGATCAACACACTCACAACTCTCTCTGGTGGTGTGTTGAAACTGGCGGTTATGGTAAGGGGCGGGACATTTCCCAAACACGCTCAAAGCTCTTGACCAATCACAACACACTGATCCAGCCGACCGATCAGAGCACAGTGTGCTTCTCAGAAGGAGGGGCTTCATAGAGACAGGAACTAAACAGGGGTGCGTTTCCCGAAAGCATCGTTAGCCAACTATGGTCGCAAGTTCCGTCGTTACCAATAGAGTTCAATGGGATTTGCGACCATAGTTGGGTAACGATGCTTTCAGGAAACGCACCCCTGAGCGTTACTGACAGACTGGGAAGAGAGGAGCTGCAACAATGGAGAATATTGGGAAAATATAATCTTTTTTCCACATTTAAGCATGAAAACCTGTTCTAGTAGAGCCCAGAAACAAAATCAAGACTTTGTAAAAGGGCATAATATCTCTTTAAATAAACCACAAATAATGTAATAGGGGGAAAATGTTGAGGCCGATTCGTTCAGTCTGTTCCACATTATTACTGTATCTATTCAACAAACGGGTGGACTGGAGACGTCTGAAAAAAAGAC
Organism: Rhinichthys klamathensis goyatoka; assembly: GCF_029890125.1. Lineage (NCBI taxonomy): Eukaryota > Metazoa > Chordata > Actinopteri > Cypriniformes > Leuciscidae > Rhinichthys > Rhinichthys klamathensis. Next base: position 1,235,564 of record NW_026606692.1, read on the forward strand.
CTGCAAAGCCCCAGAGGTCTGGAAGCAGTCTAGGGTTGAGTGTCTTTCCACGGATACATAAGTGACAGACGGGGAAGAGATGTATCAAACGGACACATGGGGAATTACACAACAATCTCTCAGGCGGTGGGCCGCTCTGGCAAAGCTGTTCCCGCCCTGCAGTTTCAGGCCCCTGGGGAGTCCCACAAGAGCGCTCGCTCGCCTCCTTATTACTTCAAATACATACGAGAGCAGCTTGATTTTATAAGCACACTTTAACTGCATGAGTTTGGCTCGCGTCGTGTCTGAGCGAGCTTCAGTTGTTTGTCATAAACAAGACCAAGAGTCTTAACCTCTCCAGCTCATGCAGTCTGACCTTAATTCTCGAGACCAGGACAGCAATCCGCTGCTTTGGCTCAAATTTCAGGCAGAATGTCAATTTATCCTTTATTTCTGTTGAGTCATGCATTCCGCCTCTGCTACTGCTGGCATTAAAGGGAGAGTTCATGCAAAATTTAAATTCTGTCGAAAAAGACAAAGTACCAGCTTAAATATCGTCCACTGTAATATTTTATCCCAATGGCAAAAGAAAAACAATACAAGTAATAAACACTTTAAAATAAGTGTTCTCTTTCATTCACATTAGTTATGCATTACTATCAAAGAGCAATTTATTTTTTACAGCACTAATAAAAATATAAATCAACTTTGTTAATGGTGTTGGTAAATAAAAATGTTAGTTCACGATGCATTAATTAATGTTAATGGATACAACTTTTGATTTTAGTAAATGTTGAGATTAACATTAACTAAGTTTAATATTAATATAATAATTGATATTAGATTAGTATTGTTCATTGTTAGTTCTAATGTAGTTATCTAATGCTAACCAATGAAACCTTGTTGTAAATGATTTACCCATTTAAATATAAAATAAACATGTATTAACATAAAATTATTTTTTAAAATTTTTTTTTAAATATAATATAGTAAATATTATCTATATATACATATATATATATATAAAACCAAGCCCCATTTTTTAGGATCATTAAGACGTTTTTTTTCATTTTGACATTCAATACATTTTTTCTCATGTTTTCTTTTCTTTTTAAATTAGGATGAAATGTTACCTGGATATGTTCTAGAAGTTTTGGATTTGGCCTCAAAAGATTTCAACTTCTGAAATCTTCTGTAGCCATACAATAATCCAGGGACGTGCAGAGTTCCTCAGGGGCAGGGGCTCAAAAAAAAGGGCATATATATATGTATATACAGTATATATATATATATATATATATATATATATATATATATATCAAGCTTTGCATCACAGAAATAAATTATGTTTTAAAGTATATTAAAATAGAAAACCATTATTTTAAATTGTAATAATTTGTTTCTGTATTTTTGATCAAATAAATGTAGACTTGATGTGCATAAGGGACTTCTTTAAAATAAAATAAAAAAAATAGTAATGTGTGTGCAAATTTTTGACCAGTTGTACTGTAGCTACTATTAGCGTATACTATTGCTGCAAAATTATCAAAAATGTTAAAATAATAAAGTCCTTTCACTCACCATTTCGCGTGTTGTTAGCCTACACTTCACATGGCTGTAGGCCTGGGCTTCATTTAACAAACTATGATAGTTTCATCAAATGGTAAACGGTGTATCAATATCAGACTACAAGTGACTTGAATACTACTTACCATTAATGCTTTAAACCATTTGAAGCTGGTTTTGTGCAGTGCTTTGTAGTCAATTAACATCAATTGTTTCAACGACGCAGATTCAGATCGCTTCATAAATGTAAATTCGTCTGTCCATGTAATTTTCAAACGATGTATGTATAAATGACTAGAAAATTACCGCTCCACGTCACATTGTCCAATGAAATTTGAACTTGTTGTGCCAGATGACGATTGGTCGGTGTATTATACATGACAAACAGGCTTAAATTAATTATGTAATATTTTAAAATATGTGATATGTGGATTTTTAATTGAATCGACACACTATCTTTTATTATTGAAAAAAAAAAAGTTTAAAAATTGTTTTGTTTATTTTTTTCCCTGCCGTCGAGCCATATACTCAGTGAAAGAACCTTGGCTCGAGAGCATCGGTTCTCAAACAGACTGGGGAATACCTACGTTAACACTAGTGTATTTTCATTTTAAAACTCATAACTTTTGCTACGGTTATGCCTTCCGTCCACACACACTACTCCGGAGTTTTAGACCCTCGAAAACGGAGAGTCAAGTCAAAACCAAAGCAAGACACACGCAACGCAACTTGACGCAAGTGACGCAACCCATAGCAACGCGTTAAGGCCAATTTATACTTCTGCGTCGAGTGTACGCCGTAGTGTACGGCGTAGGCTACGCACGTAGGCAACGCCGTCATGAGCATTTATACTTCTGCGTTTAGGTCTGCGTTGCTCTGCAGTACAGCGCCGAAACGCTAGTTGGCGGCGGAGGGTTTTAATGTTCCACTGTGTTTAGATTCCTCGCGGCAAGAAGAAGAAGATTCCTCGCGGCTGTTTTGAGTTTAGGTTACTACAAGCAATGCCGACTGAAAGAGAGCAGATCATGTTGGAGTTGGAGCTTATCGAGGTGGAAAAGGTAAATTTTTAGTTTTTTTAACAGTTTCGCTGTACTTAGAATTTAAAAATGGCGGGCGGTGCAGAAGAACACGCCGGAAATGCATAGGAGGAAACGCGATGCTACCAAGCCGACCAATCACAGATCTTGCGGTCCGCGTCGTCGCGACGTGTAGTTACATTTTTGAGGAGGTGCGCGTCAGGTTACGGCGAAGGGTACGGCGTATGGTACGCGTCTGTGCGTATGCTACGCCGTACGTACTGCGCGCACCCGACGCAGAAGTATAAATTGGCCTTTAGTAGCCTAACGACACCTCAGACTGACAGAAACGAAAAAGTAAACGTGAATTTAGGCTACTTTAGTTTTGTACACATTTTAATGTTATAATTAAATGCATTTTGTTTTATTGACCACAATATTCTCTTTGATATTTGTTTGAGAAGGGCACTTTTGATTAATTTTGAAATAGGGCAGAGGCTCGAGCAAAGTGCGCGTGCCTGCAATAATCGTACTTAATTTTCAATTAATCAGAAGTCTTCATCTCAAGTTGAATGTACACAATCTTAAACTGATTTATACTTAAGGACTATTTGTTTCTTTGAGCACAAACTTTTTAATGAGATATAAGTGCACCTTTAGGCTACATTTTGATCTGTCCCTCACACAAAGCTTCCGATAGGCTTCAGAAGACATGGAGGAACATCACTTAAAGATGACGAGTCCCGGTAAACCGGGAGGAATGGATATGTTCCTCGTGAAGAAAAATACAAAAATTAAAACGGGTAACTGTGGGAATCATTTTAAATCTATGTCATGAGTCTTATTCTTTTTTCATCAGAAGTGCCACAGAGTGCATAAGTAATTTGAAGAGCCCGAACACTGATAGAAAAACTCAGAAGGAAAGATCTTTCACAGTCCTCTGAGGAGCCCTTTGAAGCTCTTCAAGAAAAGATAAAAAACCTGCGTCCTGAGATTTGCCAGTATATTAATGAGTTCAGTTGACCGTTTTGGGCAAAGTTTTCATTGTCAGAAAGAGCGGTGAGAGAACAGAAGATGAAATGAGCGATTCCTCTGTATTTATCTTCTCCTGGATGGACCTCTGAGACTGCGTTCTACAAGAGGAAGGTGCACATTTAATAGTCTAATAAGCTCTTCTGCTCCTTCAGCGCTGTACTCTAGACAAACACAGTCTGGAGTGACGATATATGTCTGGTAGAGTCAACATGAAACAACATCCATGGCACATTTTACTTGCATAATGTGACATATTTCTGCATTAAAAAAGGATATTCGATGAGAAATAATGATGGGCTGGATCTAATTTTCTCCACGTTTCCCAATGGCCATGCTATATATTGTTATTTGTTACTATTGCTACAATTTGAGTTGAAACATTCAAATTGAGCATGAATTTAAACTAAAATAAAAAACTGATGAGCAGCACAATATTAGTAGTAACACTTTATGATTAGATTTTTTAACATTAGTTAATGCATTAGTGAACATGACCAATGAGCATTTTTTACAGCATTACATCTTTGTAAATGTTAATGAAAAAATATTCATTGTTTGTTCACGATGCATTTACTAATGTATACGAAATGTATTAGTAAATGTCCAAATTAACATTAGTTCGAAGTATTAATTGTAAGTTAACTAATGTTAACAAACAAAAACTGTATAATAGAGCTAGTTTTTTTTGCATTTAACTTCCTGTGGCAAATATTTAGTTTCATTATAGGTTTAATGTCACTCTGTAACCAAGAATAAATACATAGTAAATCAACACATCTTTATACATTTTGTTAAGGTGCGTCATACGCCATTTCAGATGAAAAGAAACAACAACAGTACATTTAAAAATGCTGAAAAAGGAGGTCATTTAGGTACATGGTACCAAGACATATTCAAAAAGCAGTACGTGACATCAGAAATATTGCATCATTTCTATTAAAAACGCTGATATGCGCGGTGCTCATTTCAGCTCAGAACTATGCTTTGAATAGATCATACATCATTAAAGAATTAAATAAATTCATTTCTCTCTGAAAGTGTTACTCTGAACCCTGTAGAAAAGACATTATTCAAGGCAGTAAAGTGTTCGCACAATTTTTAGTAGCCTGTTACGTTCATGATAGAAACACTTTGGGATTAAAAAGGTTTATGAATGGACAGTTTTGTTTCTTATTTTCCCCCGTCAGTTCATTTTATTTTCACCATCATCAGTCCTCAATGCATCAGTGCCAGTTTTGTCCATACCGATCCATTTCCATTAGAGGACATCTCTTTGCTGGAATTTCAACCTCAATGTTTTAAAAGCTGGCACATTTTCTTTCCAGAAAACAGCATGAAAAGACTGGAACTGGGGTTCGGACCCAGTTGGCTGATATTATCCTGACAACAGCCCAAACACGCATATCGAGACCAGAGCCAGCGGGGCGGTTTGTGTCACTCCACTGCCAGAATTCATCTGATCAAAGTCTTTGGTTTGAGGGTGATGGTATCGGTGATTGTTGGTATTTTCCGGTGTCACTGCAAGAGAAAAGAAAAAGAAATGAAAGTATTTCCACTCGACATAAAACGATCAGATCGGTTTATTCGAAGCGTGTGTTTTCAATGTGATGAGGAATGAGGATAACTAGATCAAGTTCCTACTTATGAGTCGTAACTACTGCTGTCTTCAAGTCGCACATGAAGATATTAATGAAGAACTGTTAAAAATGCTTTTTCACATGTTCGTCTTTGTTTACATTTACATTTATTCATTTAGCTGACGCTTTTATCCAAAGCGACTTACAATTGCTATATATGTCAGAGGTCGCACGCCTCTGGAGCAACTAGGGGTTAATTGTCTTGCTCAGGGACACATTGGTGTCTCACAGTGGATTCGAACCCGGGTCTCTCACACCAAAGGCATGTGTCTTATCCACTGCGCCATCACCACCCGCATGTTTAGTGTGTAATGTTGCAGTTTGAGTATGAAAAAGTTCTGCAAAGTCACAAAATGTCCCTATATCCGTTTCTGAACTCCCTGACTCCGGATGCTGTCATGTATATAACAAAGTGCACAATGCATAGATTCCCATCGTTCCTGCCAGAGGAGCTTCAAAGCCAAAAACTACATCTATTCCCCAGTAGGATCCTGCTCTCAACAAAAAAAAAAAAGCTCGGAGATATTTCCAACCATTTTGTTTGTACATTGCATGTGTTTTTTTAAACAGTGAATAATCCTTCTTTACAAGAACTGCTCACATTTCTTGGACTGCTTGGGAATATTTATTTTATCTCTGATATGTTTGAATAGGCTTGGCAAACCATAATCCATTAATAACGCAATAGAAGATTTAGATTTTGGGACCATACATAATCAAAGAGCAAACAGAAGATATCGTGAGCGATCTACGTTAGACAGACTTACACAAGGAACACAAGGGTCAGCAAAAGCCATTGACATGATTCCCTCAAGTAGCCACAAATCATGTTTGAGCTTTTGTCAAATAAATCTGTGTGGACTGAAATTAAGCAGGTATCGATTGACTGCTGTGATGTCCCCAGACGGCCATCTTAAGGGCTGATCGGAGACACGCGTGGGATATTTGGCAGCCCGCCGGTCCGATTGAAGACATCGATCCTCAAGCGGCTTCAGAAGCTCAATGAGAAGCGGCAGCATCCGACGAGACACTTGTGAGAGAAAACATGCCAGTGCAAATGCTGTCCATAGCACAGCTCTTCAAAGTCCAGCGCTGCTTTCATAGGTTTGAGAACACACAGAACAAACACAGTTAAACAGTAGGGATGGGCGATATGGACTTAAAAATATATCACGATATTTTCTGGCATTTATTGCGATAACGATATCAATGACGATATAAATACAATACCATATTCAGCACTGTTTTTGGCTACAAGTGATAGCTGCATGCAAAGTAAAATGTAGCCTACACCAAATAGGCTCCTATAAAATACCAATTACCGTACATAAAATAATAATAAAAAAAAACAGTAAAACAGTAAACACCATCCCTTGCAGAAATGGAAAAGTTGCATACTTTCTTCTGTAAAAGTGCAGATAATGTTTAAATAGTGCAACTATACTGAAAAACATCACACAGTAATAATTCAAATCATTTACAAGTTTGAAATATAAAAAATCTAACAACGAATAGTTATACTAATACTACTACGAATTCTGATACTAATAACAATATAAACCACACTAAGGATTGATGAGCTGCTAGGTTCATGAATATCATCACGTCTGCGTTTGCGCATTAGTTTCTGCTTGCTCAAAGCTGAATAATTCCAAATGAACTCCATTATTTTTACAGGAAAATACAACAAATAATATAATTTACATGTAGACGTCATGTACACTTCAATTCTGCGTGGTATGTAAGACTCTCTCTCTCTCATCGAGTGCGTGAGAAACACGGAGCGCTCTCAGCAGTGACAGCACGTCATGCGCCTCAGTGTTTACTGCGCGTCAAATACACTGTGTATTCATTGAGATGAACTGATATAGTGGGCTTTACGGATCACTTGACGGAGAGCGACACTCAAGCGCTCAGTCAGTGTTCGGCGAGATGGGCGGATGAAAATCTGTGTGTACCAGTTCCAGATTGTAGAGGTAGTTACTCGTTTAGCGATAAACTTCACCTCAGCTTCACGTCCGCCTTCCGCCATGCGCGTGAGCTGCGAATGCGTCCCGTCATAGGCTTTATCGTTATTATCGCGGGAAGACTAATTCTTATCGTGAGGAAAAATTTTAACGATATATCGCAAACGATAATATATCGCCCATCCCTATTAAACAGAAGGGGTCGAACGTCTTATCTAAACCGCCGCTGACTCTTATAGATCTTCAAAACATAATGGGAAAGGCAGATACAGGAGATCTTTTAGTAAACCGACCAGGGGATCTGATAAACAATCACCTTACATGCTTACGGTGCGTTTCTGTCACTGTGCACAAAGTTGAATTCTACATCCCGTCAACTCTTATTGACAGTTAAAATGAATGAAATTGTTGCTGCAAATCACTGTCATTGTGAACGTCTTTTTCAAATAAATAAATAAATGAATAAATAAAAAACATATTATAAAATTAAAAAAAAAATACTGTGGCAGAACCATTTAGATTCTGAAGTAGACTTGTAGTCAAGACCGCCTAAACCGAGACCAAGACACTACCAAGACCAGAGGGTATCAAGACCAAGACCAAGACCGAGACCGGATGGGGGGAAAAAAACAGACTAGTGTTGTTGAAGCTAAGCAATAACTTGTAAGATTTTGTTTTGCATTGCCTACCTATCTCTGCCGATTTCAAGTCTCCAAATGAATCCATTCTGCAACTTTTAAATACATAATTATATTTTTAAAAACAAAATTATAAGCTAAAGTCCAGGATCCAAAAGTTGGTTGTTTTGTCGCTATGGTTACACACACACACACACACACACACACCGTTGGCGGTGCGCTCAAAGTCATCTGTCAGTTGTGCAGTTACCCAAAATCTCCTGAATGAAGTTAAAACCCATCATGTCACTGATATGTGTTTTACTAAATATTAATACATCAAAAACTGTACATGAAATGTGTTTTTTAAATCAAGTGATCAAAGTGCTCGTTGCGATCAGTGGCGCGGATTCGGCTCGCCCACCGCACTGTCTTCACTCGGACGCGCGCTTCAATCCGTTGCGGATATCGTCGTGGATATTGATATTGCTAAATCCCCCGACCACTATGTCGGTCTGAGACAACGAGACCTAGACAAGACCGAGAGGTCCGAGACCAAGACAAGACCAAAGACCGTCAAGGCCGTGAGAAGACCGAGACCACGTAAAAGTGGTCTCGAGACATACATCACTATTCTGAAGGGCAGTAAAAAAAAGTACACGTGCACGCACACACACGCACAAATGTGTGATACCAAAGTCCTTTTAGGCAAGTCATGCCACTCGGCCGCCATCTTGGGAACGCCTCCGGACAGCTATTTCGGACTAACAAGACCAGGCTCCTATCTAAATGAATGGGCAGAGAGTCAGAACTGCACTTTCACTGGTCACCGGGACATACAAACTGCTTGTATAGAAACAGCAGAAAAATAAGATAAAAATCGCTGAAAAAGTTTGATGACTTTGCACCAAAATAAGGTTTAAAAGGTATTTTTCCCCACAGGTTATACGTTTACTACACATGCGCAAGGGTTCTCGTCTCCGCTGTCGCAAACCTCAACTGTGCGCATGCGTCAGTGGAACCAGACGATAGGCTTACATGTTTCCCGGCTTGACTGTTAATGACTATTTTAAAAAAAATATTTATAAATTTGTATTTTGTTTTTAAATGTGGTATTTATTTAGAAATGTAAATGTTTATTTAATTAGAATGCTGTATTTATTTATTTATTTTAGTTTGTTTTAGTTTGTATTAACATTTTTGTTAATTGAACAAAAGCTGAAATAACATAAAACATCAATAGATAAAAAAACATAACCAACTGTTGAAGCACTAAAATGATTAACTAGAAAGAAATAAAAACTAAAGCTTAAACTGAAATAAAAACAAATTAAATGTAAATATTAATATTAAAAAAATAACAAAACTAATGTAAAATTACACAGATAGGCCTACTAAAAATTCAACTAATATTAAATTAAAAACTGAAAATATATTAAAAAAGCTACTCTTTTTTAAAAGCTACAACAAAAAAGCGTGAATTATGAATAAAATAAACTTCCCCCTCAACTGAATATGCATTAAATGTGTTGATTTTAACCAAGATTGTGCTGCAAGATGTTGTTTTTGTTCAACCTGTTATAGGCTAACCTGCAATTGTGCAAATTTTTACTTTACTCCATTTAATTCCCTTATATTCCCATATATTCATGTTAATTCCCATGGAAATTTTCCAACATTGAAAATTCCTGGAATTTTGCAACCTTAGTGATATATAAATAATACTAAAATAACACTGTAAAAATACGTGAAAAATAAAGTTAAGTTACCATAAGTGTCTCCACTAAACCTGCTTGAATGCATCATATCGCACGGTTTTCACAGGAGTAATTTAGTTTAGTTCCCGTGTTGTGTTGTGTGCTGAATTTGCTGTCGTTAGCCTAAATTGTTCGTTTACTTCAACTCATAAAATGCATCCCTGTTCTGTTGTCCTGCTATTGGCATGAGCAGATGTCTGTAATTTCCAAGCAGCAGGTCGCAACTAATGTTGTTCTAAGCAAAATGGCCCGTTCTACAGATGGGCTGTAGAATCTGAATACGGTCTTTCTCTAAAGACATCAGCAGCAGCACTTCCCTCAGGCGGGCCGACCGCTGTTGAACTGCATTGGCACGAGTCGGGGAACGGATGAATGATGTGTCCCTTCAATCATCTATCAAACCCTGGAAGTTCAATGATTTTCTTCATATTCATCAGCAAGGTCAGGACTAACTTGCCTACATGGGCTATGTGATTGACAGTGATGTAATGGCCAGACAGAGCAGTATGTGTGTCACGTCTCTCGCCTCTACCTTGCCAGAATAATAGTGTTGCTGCCAGGTTTTTATTCAATGTGGACTTTTTTTTGGGGGGGAAAAGCTCTAGCCTACTTTACTTCCGGAACAGCAGAAAGCCATATTGCTAATGACACAGTGGCCCATGATGTGGCTCTCGTGACAGATTGTGTCACAGATTGTGAGAACGTATTTTGAATATCAGTACTGTATGATTCACCTTTGCTTTGCTGCTTGGTAACATCATAGCAAGCACCAAGAGCACAGTAGAAATGATCTAGCAACATCCCAGCGACTGACCACACCATCATAACGCTTCCATACAGTGAACATCTAGTGTTGCATGCGGGTTGCATCATTTATCCGTCCAGTCTTCATAATATATTTATGTAGTCAATTGAAGTGTCTTCTGGTGTGGAAACATATATTAAGAGAATACGGATTTATATAGGGAATATTTTAGCAGGGGTATGCTTATAGGGATTTACCTTTTATTTTTATTTCAGTTTTATTTTTAGTCATTTCAACTTTTCTAAGTTTCCCATGTAATAGTTATATTTTATTTCAGCTATATATATACAAAAAGCTTTTCTACATCTGAGTGAATGAAGAAAAGAGTCGACAGAATACTGTAACAGGTCAGCCAGATTGCATCACATTTGTTTTGACAACATTTTGGTGCTGATGTGTGAAGATTGCCAATGCGGAATAAAGACGGAAAGCTGTTGCGAGTGTGAACAGCAGAATATAATCTGTTGTTTTTACAGCAATCTAACAGGTTTTATGTGTGAAACTAAGACCACGAAGGTGTATTATACGTGGTAACATGTTGATTTTATGTTGAGTTTAAAGAAAAGACACAAGTGGAAAGCATTATTGAGCACAAGTGGAACGCATTAGCTATCAACTAAAAGACTCATAGATTGTCCTTTTTAACCTCTGTTCACGCCCAAACGCTGCGTGAACACAAAGCCGCCGGAGCAGAATGAACCGCTTGCACAGGCACACCACATGCATGCCCTGTGAGGGACACCGGACACAGGCGACACTCAGCGCTGTCCTGCGGGGCTGTGGGTGAATCGAGAGAAGCAGCGGTGGACTCCTGAGGCTGTTGAGTGGGCGAGCGAGAGCTTTCTGCCAGCTTCACACACACAAACCTTCCTCTCCACTCCCTCCTACAGCCAAAAACATGAGTGCTCTCCAGACGCCACCACTCCCCTCTTATTCTTTCTCCTCGTGTTTTCTGTCTCTATTAACAAGCCTCAGTCTGCTGAACGTAGGTAGACATTTTGTAGCAGTCGATACAGTTCATGGTACATATTTAAGCTTGTTGCACTACATACTTTCTAATAAATAGATGTAAAACTGAGCTCTTTATGTGTGCACTGCTCTGTGTAGATGTCTCATCTCTGAAGTATCCCCAGGACGGACTAAACGGTTTCACAGACAAGGCTTAATCCTATCTCAGACTAAAATGCATGTTTGAGCAGTTTTAACTGAAAGCAACTTGCACTGATATATCTTAAAGGGGTGGTTGATTATGATTTCACTTTTCTAACTTTAGTTAGTGTGTAATGTTGCTGTTTGATGCATAAACAACATCTGCAAAGTTACGACGCTCAAAGTTCAAAGCAAAGGGAGATATTTGCTTTTAAAGAAATTGCTTTTTAAGGACTACAACAAACGGCTGGGAACACTCTAAACAATGCTGGGTTGTTTTAACCCAAATTTGGGTCAAATATGGACAAACCCAAATGTTGGGTTAAAAATTTAATTTACAACTTCAACTTTCACTTTCAACTGTAAATTTTTTGATTACATTTTTAACCCAACATTTGGGTTTGTCCATATTTGACCCAAAATTTGGGTTAAAACAACCCAGCATTTTTTAGAGTGTACGACATTCCTCCCGGGTTAGTGACATCACAAACCCTAACATTTACATAAACCCCGCCCCCGGGAACGCGATTTATAGATGATCAAGACTAATCAATGACTAGAAGATAACTACGCATCAGCTACATAAATTCATCAACTAACCATTCAGAAATGTCCTGTTCATTCTCACTTCTTCTTGAGTCTCTCCATCTTTGTCTGACTCTGGTTTGAACATAAAAGGCTAAAAGTTTTTGAAATTGTCAGTGCATGTGTGTGTGAGGTAAAAAGACACAAGCTGTTGTAGCTCCGCCCCCTGTGTCGGGAGCAGCAGCTCATTTGCATTTAAAGGGACAGACAGAAAACGGTGCATTTTTGCTCACCCTCAAAAAGTGACAACTTTAACATGCTATATAAAAATATCTGTGGGGTATTTTGAGCTAAAACTTCACATACACACTCTGGGGACATCAAAGACTTATTTTGCATCTTGTGAAAAGGGCATTATACCACCCCTTTAAAATGTCAGTGCCATTGTTTTGTCTCAAGATGCACATCAGTAATGTGTTTTTTTTTTTCTAAGGCACGTTTATAAGAGCTACTTAAAGGTGCTGTAAGGTTTTGACTGTACTAAAGCATCAAAATACCATAATATGTTTGCAGATATTTAGGAAACACGTTAAGTTCACTCGTTTCTCCGAAAAACACTTCTACAGGCAGTTACTTTACTTTGAAATGCCGTTCCGTGTTGAAATGTCTGTTTTTGTTTTGGTCTGTGCGATCCCGCACGTTGCCAGTTTACCCAATAGTATTTCCCCACGACAGGTTTCCAGTTGGCTGAAAACACAGCGTATTGCAGCCAGCAAACAAACTGGGTCAGAGATTGCAGATTCTACCCAACCTAAAAAGCCTCCGCACCCTTGTTATACAGCATATTAAAATGTCAACTTATCATAAATCAACTAATCTCCTCGCATTCCATTGTCAATTGCGCTCGTTCCTGTTGTGTGTCCTAAATCTAAACAATAATTGATCATAGTAATCACGGATTGTCTTGGATCTTGGATCTTAATGCCGACAAAGTTTAAATCCGTTTGGCTAGCGCACTTCCGATAATGTTTACACGTTAGGTCAGTAGACGGAGAGTAGACGGCCTTTTGTTTCTGTTCGAACACACTCGACCACATGAGCGTTTACACTATAAGCAATCTGGTCGAAAGTGGAAAAGCTGAAAATGTTTTAGACCCATTTTACACTTGTGATCTGGTCGACCAAAATGCATCTTAATACCAGGTATAAACAGGGCCAAAGATAATTCATATCAGAACTTGTGCACGTTTGATGTAAAAATTACAACCTATGCAATGCTACTAAAAACTAAAGTGACATATCAGAGACACATTTCAATAATGTAAATGCACAAGTGTGCACACCACTGAATATATATATATGTATGTATAGTGAGTGATGTGTATACATCACAAAAGAGTGAAGTGGAACGCAGACTAAACTCGTCAACCTTGAGCTTTTATACTGGCGTTTGAATGGAAGTGCATGGAGTCGCAGTCTGTGGAGTGTTTTCCAGCAGCGTTTGGTGTGTGTATGATTCTACTGACCTTAAGAGAACAGCTCGTCAGCAATGCTAATTCCCAAAGCAAAATCACAGCTGTGACATGAGGAATGCTGCCTGCAAAATGCATTTCAATATGTTTTTTTTAATAGTGTTTTTTTTTTCATTCATATTGCCGGTACAAATGTTGACATTGAACAAAAATAAATAAATACAACTTATTTATATAGGACATGCTTTTAGCTTTTATTGGCATACAAATGGATAAAATACAACAAAAGAGGGCTATTATTTTGAAATATATAAACGAGTATAAATAGCAATACATATATTACATTATTTTTTATTAATTTAATATTTTTATAATTTCACTAACCTTTATATATATATATAGTGCACATACTTTTAGAATAACTTGATGGCTAAAATAACTTTAAATTGCATTATAAACAAAAATGGTCTAAATCTGGAGACACCCTTAAAATGGATCATAAATTATTTCTTCCTCTCCTATAGAACATGATTTATAAAAGGGTTATGCGATTTGTGTTTTGTTTGTTTGGCTTAATTACTCTTGCATATCTTAATGTTTCTGGTTTGCGCTGTGTTCCACGCCAAGTGGTTGCATTTCTGGCACATATAAATGAATTCATCATTAATGAAGACTTTTTTGAGAGATTATATTTTCAATGCTGGAAATGTTTACATTGCTCCCGTGGAATATCTGAAGAAAGACATGAGATGACAAACTTCAGTGTGTTGAATTCAGTCTCTCTTGTATTAATGCATTTGCATATTTGAAATGAAAGATTTGCTTGTATGTTTCTTTGCGTTTTCTATTTGTGTTTGTTTCAGTTTTGTAAAGTCTGAATGGGCACATTGTGTAAAACAAGACACAACTCACTTCTCCATCCCCACCCACGACAGCCTCTTTATTCTGCTTTTTTCCTTCCTGGTTGTTGTGTTATTGATCATTGTTCTCAGAGGTCTGAAAGAATTAACATTGATTTTATATCAGCCTCCAACTTTGTCTTTGCAGCATTATCTGAAACTCTTCTGGTGCTAAAGCTCGCTGTATAGCGTTTGTTTAGGCCGAAACAGACTGTAGAGAATCAACGGGGCAAAAAGGTTTACTCACTAAAGATAAACCGAGATGACTGTATCAGTACACAAGCAAAGCAGAGTTCCCTTTATTTATAACTTTTTATAGACATGTTTAAAGTGATAAAAGAAAGTGACGAGAAAATAATAATAATAAAAAAATATATATATAAATATATCTGCCTCAATTGAGCGCACAAGTTTTTTATGCATATTTTTTTAATTTATGCACATCTTGGCATTTTTTTATGCAATACCCCAAAATGCAAGTAAAAATAGGTGGATGGAAACATAGCTAATCAAAGTTTAAAATTGTCAAATGTAATTTGTCTTAATATGATCCATTTTAAGGAATTTTTGAATATCATCCAAAGCCCTTTACAAACGAGGAAACTTTTTTTTTTTTTTTTTTTTACCACTCTGTAAACCTGTACAATCCTCACACTGCGTCCCAGTGTGTTCAAAACGTGCATTTTATAAATTTAGAAATGTGAATTTGTAAATTGACAAATGTAAATGTGCCTTTAATTGATTAATGCTCGATTAAAAGCGATCATATGGCTCATTCTTTCAGACTCAAAACCACGCTGAGCTAAATTCTAATTGGAAAGATATTGATTGAGCCCTTTAAGATCCATTTGTGGTTATTCGCTTTCCTGGCCACATCTGAGCGCGTTTGTCTTTACCCTGCGCCTGATATGCATTCTGTGCGTGTCCAGAAAGTAATCAGCATCCGCTCAGATTACAGGCTGCCAGTCATTGGTATTCCTGCGCCGGCGTGTGCTGAGACGGAGGAAAGGAGGGATGCATCGGAGGAGATGGGTCATCACTCTTGTCTTCCTTCTCCTAATGGGGTCTGACACGGCTCCGGTGGGACAGAGTAATCAGACCAGTGCTCCCAGCTCGAGGCGTAATGACCAGCACAGCTGTGCAACTGTCACGCATGCGGCTTCAGAATTGCGGCTTCGATTTCTAACATCTTATCTTAATCGTGGGACTACAAGCCAAACATGTTGTAAAAGTGGCTTTTGAATATTTTACTTTGGACATCAAGCGATGACACAACACAGTGCCATGATTGCATTTGTTTCAGTTTGTGCGGTTTTGTTCGTGACTTTTGAGGATGAAAGCATGTCATGCAACCTGTCTGTGTTGACACCTGTCTAATTTAACTGAGTGACAGATTCATTTGCTCAAATGCCGTGAGTATATAGAGTTTGATGGGAGACACAGTCCTTGACATCAACAAAAGACAGATTATTTATTTATTTGACATTTTGCACTGAAAAAGTAGTAACCTAAAAATGGTAACGTTTAAATTAAGTAGTTTTATTAGAGTATCACCAGAGACAATTTATATAGAGACATGCCACTTCCTCAATCCTCAATACAACTATATAGGGAAAACCCGTAACGGCTAAGATGGCGGTTGTATGCACATGCCCCGCCCCTCCCGCTGGAAAGCCAATCGTCTGCTTTTAAACATCATGTGATTAAAAAACATCAATTCAGAAGGAAAGGGAATATGAAAACACTGCATTTTTATATTTATTTACCAAATTTGTAGACTTAAATCAAGACTTTTTATGTCCTTAAAAGTAAAGGATGCTTCGGCTTAAAACATTAAATGAGCTTTTTTTACAAAAAAAATATTTTACAATACGCATTCACAATTAAATCTTGCGATCAATTGAAGTTGTTCTATATTGACATCAAACAAATGTTTATTCCGCTAAAAATGTAAAACATTCTGGAGGGAAAAAAAGTCGATGCATCAAAAAAGGAATGAGAATCAACACGTGCTTTGCAGCCACATCTACAGTATGTTAAATTAGTCACACGCTCAACAAACACGATACACACGAGGCTTTTTTCAACTATTTTGAGATGTTATACATCTTGCTATTATGACCAGCTCTGACTGAAAGGTTTCCCCCAATGGAAACTACAACATTCAAGTGAGCTTATCTCGTAAACACGATCATTCTGACATGACTCGAAAGCAGCATAAGTTTAGGGTCTCTGGGGGTCTAAAAGCCCAACAGCAGAAAAGCAGCTCTGAAAGGGTCCGGGTTCCAAGGCCACGATAAAAACAAGGACCTTCAAAGGCTCTGACCCTCCCTAAAGTGGGGGATAGCGGGAATGTTGAGTGGCGAAGGAAAGCAGAGGTGATGCATCTTTCATGAGATGTGCTTCCTCGCAGAAGTAATCCAGGTCAAACCAGATTGACTTCCCCTGACACCGGCGCTGGCAATCTCTCCTGATCAAAAATCACATCGGACTGCAAGCATTTGGGTTCAGCTCACTTAGATGAACTCCATCCAAAAGAACAACATCACATTCATTTCTTGAAATAAAAACACCTGTGCACGCATCTAATGAATTACTATTGAGCTTTTGCTCCCTTTTCTGAATGCCCGGAGAATTCAGCGTTTGCTCTGAAAGGTCCATGTCTTTATTTTGCACATCATCAACCTTTATTTCTAACAAACCATAAATTCTGAGTCTGAGAAATACGGACGAGAAGCTGCTTTTATAAAATTGCAACGCACAACAAAAGTTCAGCATGTCTGAAAGCGTTTCATGCCGGACTACTCTCTGAACTTCAGACGAACAAGACCCTGCTTTGGTCTTCGAAGACTTTCAGATGCTGAAACATGAAGTAAAAGCTGACTACAAGCACAGCTTCACGATAACTACTACAAACTCAGTGAGGACTAGAAGTGCAGCAAGTCTTAAAAGAACACTTCAGCCAAAAATGAAATTTATTTACTCAACCTTTTGTATTGCATTTCTCTCTTCTGAAGAATTTCCAAAAAACACAGTTTTACACAGATGAAGGAAAGTTTGGAATGACATGGGTGAGTAATTGGTGACAGAATTTTCATTTTCATATCATGAATTATTGTAATTTCTTGTTTTTAATGCCTTTTTTAATGTTTCTTAAAGGCACACTATGCAGGAATTCCGTTTTTGTCAAACAGTGACCCCTAGAGTCGCTGTGGAGTACTTGTATTTAACGTTACTATTGTAAATGCCACTCACGCAGAGCGTCTGCCATAGATTGGTCTCTGCACTCACGGCCTGATACCCCTTTGAAGCTGTTATATTAAGGTACAAATCTTGCATAGTGTGCCTTTAAATAAGAGATCTAGCGCTAAAATGTGTTTTTGAACTCAACCTGAGCGCTCGTGTCCGCTGCTATCAGTGTCATGGATACATACATAGTGTCTCTTGTGGCGGCGCGCGCGCGCAGTCTTCACTCGGACGCGCTCTTCAATCTATCGCCGTTGCAGAGACTCTCTATTCATTCCGGTGAAATCACAAAATAAAATGCACACAAACGTAGAAAGATTTACTTACTAGTCCATCAACAAGATCGCCAGGTCAGCATCACTGTTGCATCCAGTGCTGCTTTTTAGCTCGCGCCAACGAGTGAAAGCCTGACCGAGTGGGACTCTTGTCCGGTTCCTCACGCGGTCAGATTCTCTTTTCCTAGTCTCTTCCGATCGCGTTTTTCTTTGCTTTTTCCATCGGCGAGTATCACGTCTGAAATGCGCGCAAGTGTCTTCGTGCTTCAATGTTGTTGTTGATGTGTGTGACGTCGTTGTTGATGTGTGTGACGTCGTTGCCGTAAAGCATGTCGTAATTCTCGCGAGATTTGTCGGGGGCGCTCCTCTCAAACTTGCATTGCTGTTTTTTAGCGGCGTCCCCCCCCCCAAGCTTTACTACCAGGATGATTTGCCCTACTATGAGTTTGTTTACCACCGAAATGACTTTGAAGGTGTTATATTAAGGTACAATTCTTGCATAGTGTGCCTTTAAGATTCCTCCAGCAAACAATCCAGTTGTAATGCTTCAGTAGCAATAGTTACAGTGTCCTCTGGTCTCACATCAAAAGCGAAGGTGGTTCCACCCCAAAAGATATTCATCAGCTCATTAGCATAGCGGCCTCAGCGGGATGTTTTCGCCTAAAATCACATTTGCATAATGACTTTAGGTTCTCCCATTTACTCACTTCTTTTTCTTGTTAACCTCTCATTAACCTTTTTATTAACAGTCTTGGCACTCGGATCATGCCGAGACTTGTCCTAAATTCATCAAACAACTGGGCGGATTTCTAATGCGGCTCATTAGGCTAAAAACCAACGACATCCCAATCAAAAATGCAGTTTAATGCACTTTGGACTGGTGGGAAACTGCTGGGTAAAATCGAGTCCAAGAGCCTGTATTTATTTTTCCAAAAACATAGTAGGAATAATTGGGAAAACATTTGGTCTTTTATTGGAAATTGCTCCATCAAGCATTAAAAAATATATAAACAAGCAATTACAAAGAAATTGTGGAGCAGAACTCTGCGATAATCGATTGCATTTTGATGGACTCGTGCCACGTCTACACCTAAAAGTCTGCAGTTCCAACAAAGCTATATTTTGTGCAAGAAACGCCGTCATTTTTTATTTACTCAACCCTGATTTATTTATCTTCGCTCACCAAGTAGTCTCTCATCCTCACTCCATCTCCAGCACCAGAAAAATATCAAAAGCCTGTGATTCTGTTTCATCCTCATAAGTTACAAAGTTCTGAATTTTAATGACGAGCAATTTCCAAACTGCCTCGTCCGTAATGAACCCATCAGACGGTGAGCTGTAAACGCTCTCCGCTACGTTCTTTAGAGAGAAACCAACAGGACACTTGTGCAAACAACTAAAAGCAACTAAATGCAGTCTATTACGGTCTAATGTCAATCCACTTTAGCCTTCAGCTACAATTCTGAAGGGCTCCAATGAATGTTTCACATTGTGCCAGCTTCTATTTGATCACTTATTCAAAGTTAAAGATGAAAAAGATGAAAGAAATCCATGACTTAAATAAAAGTTTTAAAAGTCTTTAAGCACACAACAATGACAGTCTTAAAATGTCATAACATGTATATTTAAAACTATATATATATATATATATATATACACGCACATTTCATTTAAAGGTACAATATGTAAGAATTTTGTAATAAAATATCCAAAAATCACTTGCACAGTGTGATATATTTCCTGCAGTTGTGTACTTCCAATATCCCAAAAGTCTCCAAGGATTTATTATTTCAGAGAAATTCCAATTTTAAATAACTGTGGCCGACCCGGAAAAAAATGTCGCCAGTCAATGACGCAATATCCGCGCTATCCTCGGTTTCCGTTCATACTGCCGTAGCCATGACGTAACCATGGCGACAGACGTGGACAACTGCGTAGTGCGTAACGTTTAGCGGCACACAGTTCTTGTTTCTTTCAAACATAGACCATGGCAAGCAGACTTTGGGACAAACAAGGAGAACTAAAATGAGAATCGATATCAGCGTGGCGTTTTTGAGATGCCGAGAGCTAGCGTCCGCGGCTGACTTGGACTTGACAGAGCTTCACGAGTCACGACAGCTTTATTACAGGGTTCCTGCACACTTTTGAAAGTCAAATTTAAGGCTTTTTAAGACCTTTTTAAGACCTTAAGAAATCAAATTTAATACCGTACATTAGGGCTGTGCAGTATTGACAAATATATCTTGATATTTTCAACGTTTTGTTGATAATAATTAGATGATATTTTATTGATTGTGTTTTTGTGCTGGTGCCATGGCTGGTTTAGGTCTGTTGTTGACAGCTGACTCACGAAGATATTCATATTTTTCATATTCTATGCAGTGGTCAGTTCACAGCAGTGACAGAAATGTATATTTTAATTAAGAGGCAATATTTGCCACCTTAAATTGATTTTTTCAGGGGCATTTTCACCTATATATGGACATTTTTTCTAAACTTATTTAGAGTTATGCATCACCTTTAATGTCAAATACTATCATTCAAATTAAATTATACAGTAATTATACAATAATACTTAATTATATAATAATCATACAGTACCACTGTTACCAGTCAAATTAAATCATTAAATCAAAATCCATCTTTGCAGTGCAGAGGTGACAGAAGCGGCATCAGAAGTGGCATTAATATATTTACACTCCATTTACAACTGCATAAATAAAGCTATGAGATATATATATTTTTAAATCAATATTCAATATTTAAATATGAAATGATTTCTAATTTTAACATTTTATTTAAAGGGTACTTTAAATATGAAACCGCAGCGGCAAATCACTGTCTTAATAAGTGAGTTGAGGGAGTCATTCATTCAACCGATTCGTTCAAACGGCTGATTCATTCGGGAAAGAAGCAAGTGATTCGTTCAAAACGCGGATTTCAGTCAAGAAATCATCGCTGTGTTGCATTGAGACTCTGCTACGGTTTCATTTTAAAATTATAGTCGGCGAAATAAAGGGAAAACAAACAATATTGACAATATTGTGTCTAAAAAGTAGTTTCAATGTTAACTTATTGTTAATTTAACTGTTGTATAACATAACTATCATACTTGGAATTGTGCACGGGAAAACGGCACTCTTTCTGATGTGATATTCTAATACAAGAACATAATATAAATATAAGACAAAAACTAATTTGGGGACATAACAGTTACACTGCACACATCACGCAGTGAAAGCACGAGACAAATGCGATGTCAGCTCGCAGTGCCTCGTACATTGTTAAAACAATGATTACAATATCATAAAAGACAATACACATCGCACACCATACGCACATAAAGAATGAACTTACAACTGAACTGACATTTACGACCTTTCTTCTCTTTCTCTCCTCTCGCGTGCAGGAGACAGTTATGCTGCCGCGACTCGCGAGTGACGCGAAATGTCACGTGAACTAGCAAATCCACAAAGATAGAATAATAAATCAATAAAAATACGTACGCTAATTAGTTTTAATTTGGAAAGCTTTTAGATATGTCTAAGTCAAAGTGTCATCTAAAATTTAAGACCTTTCATAAGTAAAAATAAGACTTTATAAGACTTTTTATGGTCTTAAATTTTAAAAATCTAATTTAAGACTTTTTAAGACTTTTTAAGGATCCGCGGGAACCCTGTATTAGACAGGTGAGCAAATGTACAAACAAAAAAACAATGTTATATAACGTTAGCTCAACATGATGAAATGTTAGAATATGGTCAGTATGTTATTCTAATGTTGATCTAGCTGACTGCTAGTTTCGTATAGCAAACGAACTAACACGTAGTATAACATTATAACTTTCAACACACATTTAAATGCCGTTTAGTGTGATAGTGTAACGTTAGACCAAGTGAAGCAGCGCTGCGTTCCCTCACAAATTTAATCCGTCTAATAAACTGACCTGTGCGAGTAATCCAGCACTTGCGGGTAGTTCGGTAGAATTAAATGTCCTTATTCCTTTATATCCGCGGGACTCACGTGTGATATCTGTCTCTTTAGCAATCGCGACCTGCTTCATACCACTGTAATGTTAAAAAACATAAATGTTTGCACTCATCCATAAACATTATTAGATCCATCAGCTTGACAGCAAGTCCCATCATTCAGCTCATCACTGCGTCATCAACCTACGCCTTTGTTATTGTTGGAAACTGCGCCCTCTTCTGGCGGAAAAAAAACTACATATTGTGCCTTTAATTATATTATTTATTTAGTTAGTTTTATTTTTTATGGATACAAACCAAAATATATATATATTTTTTTTACATATCATATAATGTCACACTGCGCAACTATTTACTGTTGACAAATTTCTACTATCACATGTCATACAACTCAGTCTGAATAGCCACACACGCACACACACAGTATATTATTACTCTTGGAAAACCTCCTGACATTATTTTTCTTTATGTAAGTTTTTTCCAGGGTGCTCTGCTGTTTTTTTGGAGAGCTTGTAAACTGAAAATCCAGGCGTCCATGTTCCTGATAGCTGCCAGAGCTCTGGGTGTTATAAATAGTTGAGCCCCCTTCTTCATGTAGCATTGCCCTACAAGTGGGAATTTCAGAAGCACATAATTTGATTCATGACATTCCTTGAGAGACCATTTATGGTGCGAGAAAGGTACGGGCCGGACGGGAGAGCTCTCGCTTTGAAGTCTGCGCAGATAGCAAATGAATTCCATATGATACAAAATCCATCTCATGCCCTCAAGTCTTGACCATTTTAGGCCATGACTGCCAGTACAAGGAACGCTGAGAGTTTTGCAGTGCTACTTCATTAGTTTCCAGTAGAGCTAGTGTTAAAAAAAGATGAAAAGTGCATAGTTATAACCTATCTAGATATCAGAAGCTCACTAAGACCTAGCAACCATCCAGAAAATTATGATTTAGCTTAAATTGATTTGGTTGGAAACAATGCATTTTAATTACAATAAAGCACTTTGAACGCAGACATTTATTTCAGAAAATATAGCTTTAGTACTGTAGTACTAATTTGCCATATTTTTCCCCTTAAAAATGAATGAAACAAAGTTGACTGTTTCTATTCCTATAAAATATTTTTGCCACAAAGCAGAAGAGACATAGTGAACTTTTTAACAGTTAGTTTATCTCTAAATGCTAAACTGACTGCATATATTTTGCATTAAAACAATAGTAGTAAATGAAAAAACAATCTTGCATCTGCATATAAATCTGCATTTCTGCCTTTAAAATGTAGTACATTTAGTATTAATACATTCAGTGCCTCTTTAAAAATAAATACCACAAAATAATACATAAAAGATGTTTTCCACAAGCAATGGGCCAAACTGGATAAACATACTTCTACTTATTTTCAATATATTAGTAAAAGTAAACAACAATTTCACCACCGCTAACACTAAAATACACTGGAAACAGCATCAAGTGGAAGTCCAACGGGATTTGGATGACATTTCTGATCTATAAGGAGAGTGCGAATGAAATCCCCTCTTTTGCTCTCCTTCACCATGTGTCTGATTAAAGAGAAAAAATGAGAAAGAGAGAGAAAAACCTTCCTGCTATGTGGAGAGAATGGATCAAGGAAATCTGCTCCATTATCCGACTGAATCAAAGAGAAGGAACATGTGCCTGTGTTTGGGAGAATACAGAGGGAAAGGTCTGTAAAGCAAAGAGAAGAATGGAAGAAAGACATGCTGTATGGTAACAGGGTAAGAGGTTTTGTATAACGCAAAGAAAAGTGAGAAGAGACTCTTAGAACTCTAGACCACTACAGGCACGGACAATATTTGACGCGCCACAGTCCTTCATAAAAGTCCTGAAGGATTCTTTAAGAGTAAAAAGAAGAAAAAATGCATTGTGCATACTATACTTAAGGTAGGGTAGGCGATTTCTGAGAGCCTAGCAATAGCTATAGCTTTGAAAGCATAAAATCCCATCCTCATGTCTCAAAGCACATACCATTCCAGCTCTGACTTCTACTATCTGACAGCTGCAGATTCATTTTGGTGTTGATAGTGTTAGAAACACATAAATCTGAGTCCGAGGACGTGAGCAGCTACATGGTATGAAAGCAGCAGAAGCTCTTTGTTTTGGTTCAGGAGGAACTGTAAAATGTGCATGTTTGCAGTGCTCAGTGACTGCCTGTTTACAACTCTACATGTAACGGACATAGGCCAGCAAGAGCTGTGCATGTTAACCTCACTCCCCTGGCCTCAAGAGGCGTGCTATGCTGTAATGTACATGTTTATGTACATTTGTATTATTTATACCTTCTATTATTAAATGCTATCAGGATGTGAAGAGTGTTTCAACCAGTATAACAAAAAGCAAAACACTGCATTCCCTACCTTTTTAATATATAACATCCTGTGACGGTGCAGCAATGTTCAGATGTGATTGAGGAACCACAGGAGATGTTGGACTTCATCCTCCTGACATTATCAGCTATTATCAAAATTGTTTGCTCCATAGGATGCACCTGCTCTTAGGCTTCATGTTCCTCTGCTGTTTTATGACAGCGCAAAACAATCTCCGAAACGAATGATTCTCGTGAGATGGCATGCAGCCAATACCATTACAGATCTCCAGCAGTGCTAATCAGCTGCCAGTGGACCTGGATGGCTGAAGGCATTGTGTGATTTCCATCAATTTAGACAAGTCCATGTGAAAGATGATTCATCAAATCATAATATGTTTTCACCTAAAAATGTTCCAAACTCTTATCATTTCCTTACTTCTGCCGAAGACAAGCACTTTTCCTTTTTAGATCCTACCGTTTTGGCTTTTTGGAACTCACGTCATGATGCTCTGAAAACTGGAATTGTCAAACATACGGCTAATTGGAAGCTACTCAAATGTGAACACTATAGTGTTTAGTAACTAAAGTAAAACTCCTTTTAAAGTGGCATGTCTGTAAATTCCAGTTTCATCAAGCATGAAATCAAAACAGCGCTCCAATCAGAGTCTTGCAGAAAAAACGAGTATTCCGTCTGAAACGCAAGGACGCGAGACGCCGGGGCAGATGGCAGCGGGTTGACGAGACTACTTAGGCGCGAAGCTGTGTGAGAAAGTTAGACCACAATGCCTCTGTTTACAAACTCGGCACAAGCGAGAAGGTGCCATGAAATGAGCTCCGGCACGCTGGCCGTGTGATGTTTAATTAATGCAGCGCTGTCAAGCTTGTTTCACTGCTCATCTCATTCAGTATGGATGAACACAGGAGGCTTTTGCTGTTGCAGTGCACACACATGCATACAGTTAAACAGATCAAATGCGTTTTAAAAGGTAAACATACTTTTACTGCTGAAATGGGACTAATGAGGCACTGTGATCTTTACATTTGGCTTTTCTTACGTCTCGCCGTATAGAAAAACCAACAACGCTTATCTGCACAGCCTTAATTATTTGTGATTTTTCAAGACCAGGGGTAAAAACGTGGGTTCAGTCCATTTCAAATATTTATAAATGGGAATGTTTCACAAGATAAATACTTCTGGTTAAAGAAGTGTGTGTGTGTGTGTGTGTGTCGGTTAGGGACTGGACGAGTGCTTCACCATCTGGTCTAAGTCATCTCCGGGGACTTCTGGAAGCCTACTTGTGAGGATTACAGAGCGGACTAGTCATGGTAGTCAAGGGCCTTATCCTGTAAACACACAAAGATGCAAAAAAAACAAGGACGACTGTATCCAACACATTTTCTCAAACCTGGCCTGCTAATGTATTCTGGTTTCAAAGTTCAGCGTTGGATTAAACGAGACTAGAGTGAGATTGCATTAAGAGAGAATGGAGAAAGAAAGTCTAAAAATCTAAATAAATAAATTTGCATAAATCGGATCAATAGGCATTAACACTGAACCCAGTCATCTTCTCTATCTCTTACAGTTGCACAATTACATCTCAACGGGCTCAAATGTATATGCTTGCAGGCGATCGATGCCGAGCATCAGTGAATGGCACCTTTAATCTTGAGCTCAGTGAAGTCAATAGGATTGTGTGGAAGCTGCAGTGATTAAGTGATCGTCTGACCACTGATCCAGCCTCTTCTAAAGAGAGCGAGAGAGTATGGAAGTGCCTGTTCAATCTGTCACAGTCCCAAAGCATCCCATATATCACAGCTCATCACGTGCGGCTCGTAAATGTGCTTTTCTACAGTGGGTTACACTAGAACAAAGGTCAGGTGGTGAGATTATACTGTAATGTATAAACAATGTGTTTAAAAACATTTTTAAAACAATACTACTGTTGTTGTGTCACGAAATGTAGTTTTTTTTAGGTGAGAATGTAGTTATTTACACCTCAAATACTGTATGTGACTCATATATAAACATAGCACCTGTTTTGTAAGTTTGTTTAGACACTTTCTAAGGTGCGAGCTCCAGGCCATCAGCATTTGTCATTTATAATGGGTACTGTTGTTAATTTTAATATCGTTGTTCAAAAAATAAAATTTTATATAAACAATATGCCGCATTGAGAAAGGGCCCGTTAGAGATCTTGATATGGATATTATTACACTATTAGATTTAATATATACACTCACCGGCCACTTTATTAGGTACACCTGTCCAACTGCTCGTTAACACTTAATTTCTAAGCAGCCAATCACATGGCGGCAACTCAGTGCATTTAGGCATGTAGACATGGTCAAGACAATCTCCTGCAGTTCAAACCGAGCATCAGTATGGGGAAGAAAGGTGATTTGAGTGACTTTGAACGTGGCATGATTGTTGGTGCCAGAAGGGCTGGTCTGAGTATTTCAGAAACTGCTAATCTACTGGGATTTTCACGCACAACCATCTCTAGGGTTTACAGAGAATGGTCCGAAAAAGAAAAAACATCCAGTGAGCGGCAGTTCTGTGGGCGGAAATGCCTTGTTGATGCCAGAGGTCAGAGGAGAATGGCCAGACTGGTTCGAGCTGATAGAAGGGCAACAGTGACTGAAATAACCACTCGTTACAACCGAGGTATGCAGCAAAGCATTTGTGAAGCCACAACATGCACAACCTTGAGGCGGATGGGCTACAACAGCAGAAGACTCCACCGGGTACCACTCATCTCCACTACAAATAGGAAAAAGAGGCTGCAATTTGCAAGAGCTCACCAAAATTGGACAGTTGAAGACTGGAAAAATGTTGCCTGGTCTGATGAGTCTCGATTTCTGTTGAGACATTCAGATGGTAGAGTCAGAATTTGGCGTAAACAGAATGAGAACATGGATCCATCATGCCTTGTTACCACTGTGCAGGCTGGTGGTGGTGGTGTAATGGTGTGGGGGATGTTTTCCTGGCACACATTAGGCCCCTTAGTGCCAATTGGGCATCGTTTAAATGCCACGGCCTACCTGAGCATTGTTTCTGACCATGTCCATCCCTTTATGGCCACCATGTACCCATCCTCTGATGGCTACTTCCACCATGTCACAAAGCTCTAATCATTTCAAATTGGTTTCTTGAACATGACAATGAGTTCACTGTACTAAAATGGCCTCCACAGTCACCAGATCTCAACCCAATAGAGCATCTTTGGGATGTGGTGGAACGGGAGATTCGCATCATGGATGTGCAGCCGACAAATCTGCGGCAACTGTGTGATGCCATCATGTCAATATGGACCAAACTCCCTGAGGAATGCTTCCAGCACCTTGTTGAATCTATGCCACGAAGAATTGAGGCAGTTCTGAAGGCAAAAGGGGGTCCAACCCGTTACTAGCATGGGGTACCTAATAAAGTGGCCGGTGAGTGTATATATATATATATATATATATATATATATATATATTCTACAACCCAGCATTTTTTAGATTGTATTATATATATATATATATATATATATATATATATATATATATATATATATATGTATATATATATATATATATATATATATATATATATATATATATATGTATATATATATATATAATACAATCTAAAAAATGCTGGGTTGTTTCAACCCATGTTTAGATCAAATATGGACAAACCCAATCATTGGTTTATTTATTTTTTTATTAAATTTATAAACAACTAGTTAGGTTTGTCCATATTTGACCCAAACCTGGGTTGAAACAACCCAGCATTTTTTTTGTGTGTATTTTGAAAAGAAATACATCAGCAAAATTCCAAAGTCTTAAGTCAATAATATTCTATTCTTAAGGCATTTTGAAAATATATTCCGAATATATTTATCCACACTACATGAAATAATGGAGTCGTTTCTTTCTAAAGCAAACTGAGAATAATGTTTGCACCACATGAAAATCATCTACGGAGCACTGATCTAGCTTTGTTCTTTCTTTTCCATGCCTGGGTTCCTCTAATGACAGCGTCTGATGGCTGTGTTAGATTAAATAAATGGCTCATTGTTCTCAGCAAGTCAACACCAGCATTATTAAGCTGCCTACCTGTGTTATGATGATGGATGTCACCTAAAGTCAGTGCGCCCCGCCATGCCAGGCCAAACACACACGCAGAACATGCCAGAGACTGTATGAGATGGAACAATGAAAAAGAGACTCTAGAACGACGGGACGGCAAGACTAAAGCCGCGTTTCCACCGCAGGAACTTTACCCAGGAACTAGGAACTTTGGCCTGGTACTCGGTGTGTTTACACCGCAGGAACCAGGGTCTAAATGAAGTTCCGGGTAGATATTTCCCCCTCCGAAAGTCCCTGCTCGCGAGGTAGTACTTTTTCAAAGTTCAGGAACTTTCGCGGGTGGGGCTTGTGCGCTGAACATGCTGATTGGTTGTGTTCACGCCGCATTATGATTGGATAACTCCGCGCAGCATTTTATTTTAACCGGAATTTTTAGAATCTATTGCAGTTCGTGGCTTCATGCAGTAATGAAGTTCCATGCAGTAAGAGTTGTCTGTCTGCAAATATGGAATTTAATAAAAATAAAAAAGGCAGCTGGACCGACGACGAGATTCAGGCTTTATTAAGCGTATTTGCGGAAGAGAAATTTTCTGCGCGTTCGTCCCAGCCTTCTCACGGTCAATGTCCGCAATAGCTGATAACATACGCTGTCTAATTTTAGATCTAACGTTAGCATTACGAGCTTTCTGAACACGCTTTAGTATCAGTGCTCGTCTCTTTTCTGCCGTTTTGTTAATTACCTGGTTAGTAAACCAATACATCTCAAACAACTGCAGCACAGTGTGAATCTCTTCCATATTTATTATAAATGTGGCGCTCAAAACTGATTACTGTCTTTTACAGTCTACTGTCCGTCACAAGCAAGCAATGAGCAGTCGCGCGCAGTTTACCCGGTACTTTAGACCGCGATGTAAACGCAGAAAGCTACCGGTCTGGGGCAAAAAAAGTTCCTGGGAAAAAAGTTCCTGGGACAAATTGTTCCGGGCAATTGCGGTGGAAACGCGGCTTAAGATAACGGTGACCAATGAAATCAGGTGCTACTCCATTAAAATTGTTAAATTCTACACTTTCAAAACGTTTGATTTATTTTACTTTGTCACTTGTGTTGCAGTCTACACAGCACTTCAACCTTGTTTATTTCAAAGGAGCAAGTCTA
Organism: Rhinichthys klamathensis goyatoka; assembly: GCF_029890125.1. Taxonomy (NCBI): domain Eukaryota; kingdom Metazoa; phylum Chordata; class Actinopteri; order Cypriniformes; family Leuciscidae; genus Rhinichthys; species Rhinichthys klamathensis. The sequence continues at coordinate 1,265,067 of NW_026606692.1, forward strand.
TGGTGAATTGCGGAATACACACACAAGTGTACAAGAACTGTGTACGAGAAACATAACAAGAACTTTGATGCCTGATGCAATTGTTTATAATGAGATATGTATTACATGGCAGCAGTGTGTTTTTCAGGAAAAGACAAAAAAAGACAACAGTGTCAAGCGTGGCGTGACATTTGACGGGTAAAAGGTGAACATATGAAGCTCAGTGGAACGTGTCAAACATTATGAAAAGTCTTAACAAGCTCATGCATCAACTTTTATAACACCTGAGGAGAGACTGAATTTTTTTCTATCTAATTAATTTGCATTTGTCAACTTACAGCTGTCATGCCATCATTTGTCACCTGTAAACCTGTATCCCGAAAGAGAGCCATTACTGAAGTTATGATGCTAAAAATAAACAGGAACAAGAACATCTGCATGAATGTTGCTATGAACACGAAAAAAACAAGATGATTAGGAACATCATCATTATTATTTTATGATTTCATTTTTCAAACCTTCGTCTGGCAGATAGAAACATGTGCTAGAGACACTTTAGCTTGAGCTCAATTCTATTGCTCATGGCAAAATCATTTCCAACGCCATCAGCCAGTTCAAATCTCATTGACGTGCAAATGTGTGCGGTCATCTCCAACTTTTTGACAGAAAGTTGCAAAAGTTGAGAATGAGTCTTATGTAAGAAACATGTCCAATTGAGATTAGTTGCAAACATCGTTATTACGGGAAGATACCTGTAGAAAGGTCATTTATTTTATCTGAAAAGACCAAATTAGAGGACAGATGAAGACACTCAAAGACAAAAGCTCAACAAAAGTGGTGAAGTAATACATGAAAGCCTTACATGAGAAAAGTGGGGGATGTAATTAATGTGGGTTGCAAACTGAGCAAGAAAATGAGCACGAAAGCTGTGGGTGGAAGAAAAGACGAATAGATAAAGAGAAGATAGAAATTCAGGAGGAGGAGAGAGTACTGGATCATAATTATCTGTACATCTGTGTACAGTTTTTTCAGAGTGTATTGTGTTTCTGTTGACCTTCGTACATTTATGTTTGGTCTTGTCTTTGCCATCGGCACTATTAGTACTGCAAAGATTTGGGGTTAGTGATTTAAACAAATCAGAGGTCAAGAAACACAAGCAAAACCACCTAGAAATGCAGGCAAGCAACACTGATATGCTTTATCTTGTTTTTCCTTCAATCCTTGTTGATCAATCAATCAATCAAATCTTATGTTTATTTTTCTTTGTTAATTTTCACCCTCTCCACCTTAAATTCAAACTCTATCATACGCTTACCTACATATGATGACTGCCAACCTCAGCATTTAAGCCTTTGCTTAGTTGAATATGTGAACCTTTTGCAAAGGAAAATCCAATAGATCCAATCTAATCTTTCTCACATCACTTCAAGCTGGCACTACTGTCGAGCTATCCTGCCAGAATTGCCATGCTCTTTGAGTTCTCTTATCTGCAAATCAAAGCCGCTGTGAATAGTTGAGTTAAATCCATTGGCCTTGCCATAGTCTGTCTTCTCGCACACGATGAACTGAGTTTGCGGCTGATAGGAGCAATTAATCAAAACCCCTCCAAAGCAGAGGCAACGTGGGTAAAGTAATAAAACAGTCAATGCACGAACATCAACAGTTTGTAATGAGTTTGTTTTGAGCGCATTCATGACTGAAGATTCTGATCTACTGGCCAGTGCTGGTTCATTTATTCCCTTAAAAATCAAAGCAAGTGCTTCAACTACTGGCAGCAGTCACACTAAACTAATTCCATTAACGTGATATCTGATCTTACAGGTCAGAATCTAGATGCTGTCAATATAGTTATGCTTAAACCAATGCCAAATTGACCAGTTGGGTCAGAAAGCCATGGCCAGAAAACGTTGAGGAGCTTGCAGTGTCAATCATTGTGCGAGTTCACATGGCGACACATAAAGAACGTCGGATGAGAATGTAGCAGTTCATTCAAGTTTAACGGCATATTTGGATTCATTAACACATTGCTTTTATTTAACAGTTCAATAGATAAGAAGATATTGCGTAGTGCGTTTTTGCTAGACCATAGAAAATATTTCCAGAATTAACAGAATTGTTGAGTGTGTTCTTGAATAAATTAGCGTTTTTGAATGAATCGGTTGAGCGAATAATTCAACGACTCACTATTTTAATTCCTGGATGAATGAATCAGCGTATTAAATGAATCAGAGCCAATGCTTCAATGATTCAATCATAAAGATAGCTCAGTTGTTTGGTTTTTTAATTAATCAATGTTTTAAATGTATACAAATGGGTTGAATGATTCCAAAATTCACTAATGAAGACAGTCGCTTTGCTGTCACCTACTGGCAGTGGTGGAGGAAGTACTGAATCTCAGTACTTAAGTAAAAGTGAAAATAACCAGAGACATAATTACTTTAGTAAAAGTAGAAGTACCACAATGACAACCCTACTTAAGTAAAAAGTAAAAAGTACCTGATTTTAAATGTACTTTAAGTATTAAAAGTAAAAGTACTTGCATAGCAATTTGTTCTCTTAATGTCTATATTCTAATGATTAATAAAACAGTTAATTCTAACTCATTCAACCTAATACTCATATAATGATGTTCAATATGATGGAAAAGCAGTTATATTTTAAGTTTTTGTCACCATTTCTGAACAAGCTTGCAATTAGGCAATATACACATCAAGCTTACTATATATAAACACACATATTATGTTAAAACGCCGTATATGACGGCGTTTGGCTGTAAACGCGATTCATTTATGGCGTAATTCTGAACCTCTTGGCTTGCCATACTAATCCTAACCAAACGTATAATACACACGCACCCCACACATCACTACTAAACCTACCAATGCGTTTCCTATGCATGTAAAAACTAATTTTCGCGTATAAATTGCACGATAAACACACTGCGTGCTATAGAGACGCATTTAGTGTGACCGGGTTGATATATCTATGGCAACCAAACTTCACTGGTGAGACAAACGTGCGATGAACGGACGGTCAGGATGACGTTTTGGCAGGGGAAAAACTGATCAGAAAAGTAACGAAAATGTAACAGAACGTTGTAGAAATGTAGTGGAGTAGAAAGTATAATAATTGCTGCAAAATGTAACGAAGTAAAAGTAAAAAGTATGCACTATTGATTCTACTTAAGTAAAGTACAGATACGTGAAAAATTTACTTAAGTAAAGTAACGAATGACAGCATTTTTCACGTCTGAGTGAAAGGCATAATGGTATGATCAAACAGAACGCGTTTATTCTCTTAAAAACACGAGATAGAGCCGCAGCGCTGATGAATGGAAAAGAAGGCTGGGTCTCGAGCGCGACACGCTGAAAAAGCTGCGAGACGTGGTGCAACGGTCAAATATTATCATCTTGCACATATTTAAATAGAAAAACTATTAAAAAGCTTACTGTAAACAGCGCTGAGTAATCACGTCATCTCCATAAGAACTTTATGATTGGCCCAAAGCAGACTTCTTCCGTTGTACATGATCATACCGGTAATCTTCATTCCGCGTTCACACAGAGCACATTACCAGTAATTTACTGGTAATCGTTAAGCCCCTTTCACACAGCGCGTTGATCCCGGGAAATTCCCGGGAAATTGCCAGAATGTCTTCTGTGTGAACGCAAACACGACCCGGGATTGATGCCGGGATCAATGCCGGGTTGGGGACCTAGTAACATTGACGTGTTTTTACGGGTTGTGTGTGAACGCACTCTCTGATTCCGGAAAATCACTGGCAGTGTGAATGGACCAAAGTCAAACGAACCCGGGTCAAATCCCGGGTCACTTTATCCGTGTATTTTCCGGAATCTCTGTGTGAAAGTGGCTTTACTGGTAAATTGCCGGAACGAATTTATCTGTATTTTTGAAAAGTTCCAGTTGTTCACATATGATCTCTTACTGGTAGTTTACCAATAAAGACTGTATGTGTGAAACGGGCTAGTATGAGGTTTTTTAAAAAATCCTTTAGAGTTTGCAAATCACAAAAATGTTTTCTAGCTCAATAAAAGTATTTTAGACCAGATTATAACTAGAAAAAAATATTCTGACAATAAAATAATCCCATGACTTTTTATTTGAATATCAAAATGTTAAAAGCTTCTGGTATTTTTATTTTCCATTACATTAAAATCTAAAATAAATAATTTCATCATGTCACCGATGTTTGCTGTATGAATTACTTTTAATATGTCTGTCTCACCTAGTAACATGTGACACGCCATAATGTGCAAACATATTTGTGATATTGCTATTAGCATATGCTTGTATATATAAGCTATCATAAGGTGCCATATGAACTCAAATGTGGGACAACAGCTTATGGCAGAATCTATTTAGCAAAGCTTGATGAACCTGTCAGGAAGGTTTTCTTCATTAGTGCACTGTTGACAAAGTTTAACAAGAAGCCTGCAGACAGTATTACATTAATGTTTGCTAAAAGTGTGATATGCTGTCAGATTAAATGAAATTAATTAAATGGGGAAATACCTATTTAACGAAGCTAAATATGTTCTGGAAATAAAATAAAAATAACAACGAGTTATAAATATAATTATTATTATTGTAAATATTATTATATTCCTTTTTGCACTTTAAAATTAACAGACAAAGGTAGTTTTCACAAAAAAAATTATTATATCACCTTAAAATTAAATTAATTATGTAGATGTAAGGGTTATCAGTTTACTACAACTAAAACCCTCTAACTATTAATTCAGATATTGTTAATCGTGTACCCTTATAAGTGTTACCAAAATAAACATGAACTAAAATACAATCGAATTTAAAAAAACATTTCATTTTAGTTAGTTGCCTAGGCGAGCAACATTTCACATTTTCATTTATTTTAACTTGATTTAATAAAATAACTGAAAATAATAAATAAATAAAATACAAACTATATAGACAGTTTAAAAAATAAATAAAAAAACAACCAAATTACTAAAACTTTAAAATCGATTTTTTTATATATATATATATATTATGGTATGATACTAAATGATACTAAAATAACACTGTTGTAACAAAACACATCGCTATGTTTGCATTCGTCAGTGCACAATTATAAACATGTTGATACTTAACACAAAATGTTGTATTACCACGAAATACTATCAGTGAGAAATCTGTTTAATTTGCCCCTAGACCCGACCAGACAACAAAGCCTGCCTACTGCCTACAGGCCAAACAAATGAATAGATGAGAGACACTAATCTACGCGTGTTTAATGTCTCTGAGAGCACCAGTGGCACTCGTACAGGCCTGTTGAAAGCCCATAATGAAGGGTCAAACTCAAGCCACACATTACAATCCGGCTGATTGTGAGATGGCAAGCTGGAAATTGTGGCCATGGATCAATGCTAGAGCAATCTGTGAAAGGAGAGCAGTGCAATAGCTCTGTTACTAATCAATGACTATTCATTTTCAGCTACCGCACACAGCCTCGCATAAGACATTTAATAGTGCGTGGTCAGATAATTACCACCTCCAATTAAGATCTGGTGACAGGAAAGGATAAATGAAGACCATACTCGATTGACTTTAATGGAGAGACACGCAAGGCTCCGATCGACATCATGTAAATGGCTGCTATTGTCACATCCTCCAGTGAAGCATATATGGTCTGTAATGAACCTGGATGGAAATGTTCAACTTTTAAGCGGCAGTCGCAAAGTGCAGCAAATGTAAAACTTTCCCCATCCACCCTGAACGCATACGTGCATCGCATTTATTAGACGTGTGTGTTTCTTTTCTAATTTCAGTCATTTTGACAGTGTTTGTCATTTTTGATATGTCAGATGCAGAACAACATTCATAAAATGTAAAAAAAAATATATATATATATGTGATTTTGTGTGAAAATATATGTGATATATGAAAATGTGCATCGCATTTATTAGACGTGTGTGTTTCTTTTCTAATTTCAGTCATTTTGACAGTGTTTGTCATTTTTGATATGTCAGATGCAGAACAACATTCATAAAATGTAAAAAAAATATATATATATGTGATTTTGTGTGAAAATATATGTGATATATGAAAATGTGCATCGCATTTATTAGACGTGTGTGTTTCTTTTCTAATTTCAGTCATTTTGACAGTGTTTGTCATTTTTGGTATGTCATGCAGATGCAGAACAACATTCATAAAATGTAAAAAAAATAATAATAATAAAACAAAAACTTAAAATATGTGATTTGGCTGTTCTTAATCAGTTATCAGATGCTAGTGCACAAAAATAGGACACTTAAAATAAAATACAACGCTTTCCAGTTGATTCACTCTTTCATAACTGCCTTTGCAACGTACATTTAAGTATATGGGTGTCTGTCTGCAAAGCAGCGACTGATTTTGAGCCATCATTCACAGTGCTTACACACTTCCCATGTGCATTTGTTACATTTTTTAAATACGTCTAATATTTTGTCTTATTTCTCCTAAAATTACTCTTCATAAGTGAGTTTTCCCCTATACACACAAAAAAATGAAACAAAGTAGATTTGAAAAAAATCTCAAATTTAAAGTGTTATATTTGTATTATTATTATTAATATTATTAAAAATTAATTTTATTATTGAATATTAAGTGTCCCCAACTCAGCAAGCCAGAGGCAACAGTGGGAAGGAACCCGAACTCCATCAAGGACTGAAATGGAAAAACTCCAGTCTCTTGTCTAGGTAAGATTTGAGAGACAGCTGGAGAAGGAAAAAAAAATCCATCACTCTTAATCTCACATCTAATGAGTGAGAGAAGTGGCATTGATACAGTATAAGAATACATTTGATTGAATCTTGTTTTAATTAAGACACTTTTCATTTGATAATGTACTTTGTTCTAAAAATGAACTTGTGAAAAGCGAATCATGCTAAAGCTGTGAAGAAATTTTCAGCTCACAATTCTGATGTCTCAATGATGATCACTGTACACTTAATATATATATATATATATATATATATATATATATATATTGTACATTGTTATGAAAAAGGGAATGTTGAATCAATTAAAATATAAATGTAATTTTAATTAGGGCCCAAGCCTTGAAAAGGCGAAGGCCCTATTGTTTTCCTAAGGATTATTATTTATTATTAGGGCCCAAGCCCAAAGGGCGAAGGCCCTATTGTTTTCCTTAGGATTATTTATTATTATTATTATTATTATTATTATTATTAGGGCCCAAGCCCAAAGGGCGAAGGCCCTATTGTTTTCCTTAGGATTATTTATTATTATTATTATTATTATTATTATTATTATTATTATTATTATTATTTTTCTGCTACCTTTTGGACACTTTTGGAGGCCTTAACATGCTCAAAAACTCCTGAAACTTTGCACACATGTCAGAACCCGCGGCCATCAGGGCCGGGCTGAAGATGGTACCCGGGCGTGGCAGGGGGGCTCGACAGCGCCCCCTGGAACGGGGTCCGAAAACATGGTCCATAAATCAAACACGCTTGCATGTAATAATATGAAACTCGGTACACATGTAGATCTCCTCGTTTCATATATACTTCACACTCTTACTTTTTACCCCAGCCCAACAGGAAGTCGGCTATTTAGGGTTGTTGGTAAAACACACGCAATGGAATGTGAAATACTCCTCCTAGAGAATTCAAACAAACGGCACGAAACTCGGTCAGCATGAAGTCAAGACATTGAGGATGAAAGTTTGCGAGGGGATTTTTGATATCTCGAACGGTTTGGCCGTGGCGAGGAAACGAATTTATGGCGAGAAACAACAAACAAGAAGTGCGTTATAACTTCTGCATACATTAACTGATCTTGATGAAACTTCAGCAGTGTGATCGCTGTAAGAGGCCGATCACATGGATGTGACTATTGTGAGTCAAAGTTATAGCGCCACCAACTGGCAGCAGGAAGTGTGTCACTTTCTAAATGCTTTTGACAAAAGTGGGGGGGTTAGTTTTATCTACAGTAACAAAACTCGATATGTATATTGTACTCTTCGAGCCGGACAACTTTCTAATTTACCGTAATTAGCTACGACCAACAGGAAGTCAGATATTTTGGTTTGAATGTGGATTTCAGATTCTGAGTTTTTAGCTACTCCTCCTAAGTAGTTTATTTTATTCATGCCAAACTTTTTCAACATGATGAAAATACATTGAAGATGCTAAATTGTGAACAGATATTGAATATCTCAAACGGTTTTGCTATGGTTGAGGGATTCAAGTAATGTCAAAAAAAGAATCAGGGCATGTCTCATATCTTTCTAAAATGTAATTATACACCATTTATTTTTATATAAAATTATACAAATATTAGAACTAAACCCATTTTATTCCTTTTTTTCAATTTAAGAATTATTTTTAAGTTTAAAAACAGCCAGAATGGTTGTTTAGTCAAAAATAATAATAATCCAAATCATATATAGTGCTATACTGCCCTCTTGTGTTCAAAATCAGGTAGGCCTATTGAATTTATAAATATTTATATATTAGGGATGTTACTATGGGAATATTTTCCCACCGGTTAATCAACGTGTGATTGTGTAAACCAATTGTGTAAACCTCCCGCTGGGGGGGGTTTAAAAACACTAACTTGAAAGCGAAAGTATAATATGGACGTCCGCACAGACATTGAAATGGTGGCGCTCGAATGAATTCCTATGGAAGTAGAAATTAAATTGCTTGAATTGTGAGTTCAATAGTCTATTATTTTTCACGGAAAACACAACAATAAAAGAGTACAATGACAGATTCGCTTAAATAGGCGTTTTTACATAAAATAGCCTATTCCGTCATCATCTTTTCAGTCAGCTCTTCACTCTCGTGATTAATGAAATTTGACTCCTGTTGCTGATATTTGCTGCAACTTTCGTTCAGCTCACAATTTAGTAAGCAAACACGTTTCAAATGTGTTTTTATTTTATTTTTGTGTATGTGTGTGTATATGTATGTATATATATAAATATAGCTTATGTTTCAAATATGAGTTAATTAACAATCGTTGGAAAGAATGATACTTTTAAACATAACACTAAACCGTCATTAGGTGTCGCCAGGCGACCGTCTTAATGAGCGAGTCATTGATTCATTCGTTTGAACGACTGAGTCATTCATGAATGAGATAGATGTTTATGGATTGATTGGTCATTGAATCTTTGAGTCAACCGATTCGTTCAAAATGCTGAATCATTCAGTAATGAGAACGCGTTGCTGTGAGATGCGCGATGGTTCTGCTGTGATCTTTGTTTAACTATTTTCGCTGCTGAAACAGAAAAAAAGTCAATATTGCATGTAAAATGTAAGTGATTTGACTTGTGTGTGTGTGTGTGTGATTGTGTGTGTGATTGTGTCTGTTACAGTGATAAGAGTTTAACCCTTGTTAAACTTTAGGCCTTGTCTTTTTGGATATATATCTTTTTATATTAAAAAATAGTCATACAACCCATATATTTTAAATGTATTGTTTGCTTTAAATTACATTAAGATTGTATGTTTGGTAATTGAACCTGAATGAATTTTAAATGAATGTGCTATATTTCAGATCATATATTTGTTTTCCTTAAAATTTGAACTAACACTAACTTTATTCTCATCTGAATGATAGATTATTTATTTCTGTATAAAATAAAAACACATTTGATTTTTCTTTTTTAATCAATGTAGAATGTGTAACTGAAAAAATAAACAGATTAGGGCTCTGTTTGATGACAAGAAATGAAAACCAATGCGATATGATGAATGTCCAAAAGATGGCTCCCACAGACTGTTTTTAAATAGGATTGTTTGATATTTTTTGCTTTTAAACTGTGTGTGTGTGTGTGTGTGTAAGAGATTTTGGTTGGGTGACAGTTGTAGTTTACAGTTTGACAAGAGTTTATAGCTTGACAAAAGCACAATGTTGTGTTTTATTGCAAGTGTACACAAATATAAGTAAACACTTTGCAGTTTGAATAATGTCCTGTATGAACAAAAGGACGGAGTATGTTTTTATGTCTACATTGTTCAATTACGCCACACACACACACACACACACAAACACACACACACACACACACACACACACACACACACACACACACACACACACACACACACACACACACACACACACACACACACACACAAACACTATTTTTCTAATCAGATCAGGCAAGTAATATTCTGTCTTGTCTCTTAAAAAAACAATATATATATATTTATGTATATATATATATATATATATATATATGTGTGTGTGTGTGTGTGTGTGTGTGTGTTTGTGTGTGTATATATATAAATATAGCTGCGAGCAGCGATGAAAGGGCCAAAGCCGGCGGCACCGCCACCCCGGTTATAGCGCCACCAACTGGCAGCAGGAAGTCTGTCACTTTCAAAAAGCTTTGAAATCACCTGATTGCTTCAAACTTCACTACTATGATGTAAACACACGGCAGATGTAGACCTGGATGTAGACCTGACCTTTCAGAAGGTTGCTCTCGCATACTTTGTGGTTGATATGTGCCCTCAATGCACACTTTTGCAGAGCCCACACTGATACAAGCTCTACAGCACACTTCTTTTCGACAGTCAAAGCAGGGTTACGTTTTTGCACGTCGTGCACAATAACCCTAAAGGCACCAGGGTGGCGGTGCCACCGGCTTTATATATATATATATATATATATATAAATATAGCTGCGAGCAGCGATGAAGGGCCAAAGCCGGTGGTACCGCCACCCCGGTGCCTTTAGGTAACTAAAGGCACCGGGGTTGCGGTGCCACCGGCTTGGGCCCGTAATCGCTGCTCGCAGCTATATTTATATATATATATATATATATATTTAGGGCCCAAGCCCAAAGGGCGAAGGCCCTATTGTTTTCCTTAGGATTATTTATTATTCTTCTTATTATTTTTCTGCTACCTTTTGGACACTTTTGGAGGCCTTAACATGCTCAAAAACTCCTGAAACTTTGCACACATGTCAGAACCCGCGGCCATCAGGGCCGGGCTGAAGATGGTACCCGGGCGTGGCAGGGGGGCTCGACAGCGCCCCCTGGAACGGGGTCCGAAAACATGGTCCATAAATCAAACACGCTTGCATGTAATAATATGAAACTCGGTACACATGTAGATCTCCTCGTTTCATATATACTTCACACTCTTACTTTTTACCCCAGCCCAACAGGAAGTCGGCTATTTAGGGTTGTTGGTAAAACACACGCAATGGAATGTGAAATACTCCTCCTAGAGAATTCAAACAAACGGCACGAAACTCGGTCAGCATGAAGTCAAGACATTGAGGATGAAAGTTTGCGAGGGGATTTTTGATATCTCGAACGGTTTGGCCGTGGCGAGGAAACAAAATTATGGCGAGAAACGTGAAACAGGAAGTGTGTCATAACTACTGCATACATTAACTGATCTTGATGAAACTTCAACAGTGTGTTCGTTGTAAGAGGCCGATCACATGTATGTGACTATTGTGAGTCAAAATTATAGCGCCACCAACTGGCAGCAGGAAGTGTGTCACTTCCTAAATGCTTTGAAATCACCCTCTTATTTTTACCCGATTTGCTTCAAACTTTATGTGTATAATGTAAACACACGCCAGATGTAGACCTGTGAAAGGATTATTGATATCTTAGATACTGTTGCCGTGGCAACACATCAAACTTTAATATTCTTGTTTGATGCTTTTGAGACTCTTAGCATGCTTGAAATTGCATGAAACTCGACAGACACAGGTATGCATATGGTTCAGATCAAGCCGGACAACTTTCTAATTAACTGTCATTAGCTCAGACCAAGAGGAAGTCAGATATTTTGGTTTGAATGTGGATGTTTCTGAGAATTTTCTCTCCCTCTCCCTCTGACAGAGAGAATGCACCCTGCCATTCGTGTGTGTCTGTGTGGGGAGGGGGGGAGGGGCTCTTTTAGTTTAAACACAAAATTATACATAGGGCCATACTGCCCTCTTGTGTCCAAAATTATATTTATATATACATTATACATATATTTGGTATGTGACTGAGGACCGAGAGCTTTTAAATACGGGACATTGATAATGGCCACGTGCAGAGCGCTCGAGGGAATTCCTATGGAAGTAGGAATGAACTAAAAAACGTTCGCTCTGTTCTGCTCGCTCGTCGCCATGGACGCGCACCATTATGAATGCCAGTGCAGCCGCATACTTTTTAGTGTCACTTTAAAATTAGTGCAATAACGGGGCCGATTGCTTGAATTGTGAGTTCAATAGTCTATTATTTTTCACGGAAAACACAACAACAAAAGAGTACAAGGATAGATTCGCTGAAATAGGGGCTTTTACATAAAATAGCCTATTCCGTCATCATCTTTTCAGTCAGCTCTTCACTCTCGTGATTAATGAAATTTGACTCCTGTTGCTGATATTTGCTGCAACTTTCGTTCCGCTCACAATTTAGTAAGCAAACACGCTTCAAATGTGTTTTTATTTTATTTTTGTGTATATATATGTGTGTGTATATATATGTGTGTATATATATATATATATATATATATATATATATAGCTTATGTTTCAAATATGAGTTAATTAACAATCGTTGGAAAGAATGATACTTTTAATATCACTAAACCGTCATTAGGTGTCGCCAGGCGACCGTCTTAATGAGCGAGTCATTGATTCATTCGTTCAAACGATTCGTTCGAACGGCTGAGTCATTCATGAATGAGACAGATTATGGATTGGTCGTTGAATCTTTGAGTCAACCGATTCGTTCAAAATGCTGAATCATTCAGTAATGAGAACGCGTTGCTGTGAGATGCTCGATGGTTCTGCTGTGATCTTTGTTTAACTATTTTCGCTGCTGAAACAGAAAAAAAAGTCAATATTGCATCTAAAATGTAAGTGATTTGACGTGTGTGTGTGTGTGTGTGTGTGTGGGTGTGTGTGTGTGTGTGTGTGTGTGTGTGTGTGTGTGTGTGTGTGTGTGTGTGTGTGTGTGTGTGTGTGTGTGTGTGTGTGATTGTGTCTGTTACAGTGATTGTTTAACCCTTGTTAAAGTTTAGGCCTTGTCTTTTTGGATATATATCTTTTTATATAAAAAAAAATAGCATACAACCCATGTATTTTAAATGTATTGTTTGCTTTAAATTACATTGAGATTTGTATGTTTGGTAATTGAACCTGAATGAATTATAAATGAATGTGCTATATTTCAGATCATATATTTGTTTTCCTTAAAATTTGAACTAACACTAACTTTATTCTCATCTGAATGATAGATTATTTATTTCTGTATAAAATAAAAACACATTTGATTTTTCTTTTTTAATCAATGTAGAATGTGTAACTGAAAAAATAAACAGATTAGGGCTCTGATCGAGGACAATAATGTCAAAAAAAGAATCAGGGCATGTCTCATATCTTTCTAAAATGTAATTATACACCATTTATTTTTATATAAAATTATACAAATATTAGAACTAAACCCATTTTATTCCTTTTTTTCAATTTAAGAATTATTTTTAAGTTTAAAAACAGCCAGAATGGTTGTTTAGTCAAAAATAATAATAATCCAAATCATATATAGTGCTATACTGCCCTCTTGTGTTCAAAATCAGGTAGGCCTATTGAATTTATATATATTTATATATTAGGGATGTTACTATGGGAATATTTTCCCACCGGTTAATCAACGTGTGATTGTGTAAACCAATTGTGTAAACCTCCCGCTGGGGGGTTTAAAAACACTAACTTGAAAGCGAAAGTATAATATGGACGTCCGCACGGACATTGAAATGGTGGCGCTCGAATGAATTCCTATGGAAGTAGAAATTAACTAAACGTTCGCTCTGTTCTGCTCGCTCGTCGCCATGGACGCGCACCATTATGAATGCCAGTGCAGCCGCATACTTTTTAGTGTCACTAAAATTAGTGCAATTTCGGGGGCCGATTGCTTGAATTGTGAGTTCAATAGTCTATTATTTTTCACGGAAAACACAACAATAAAAGAGTACAATGACAGATTCGCTTAAATAGGCGTTTTTACATAAAATAGCCTATTCCGTCATCATCTTTTCAGTCAGCTCTTCACTCTCGTGATTAATGAAATTTGACTCCTGTTGCTGATATTTGCTGCAACTTTCGTTCAGCTCACAATTTAGTAAGCAAACACATTTCAAATGTGTTTTTATTTTATTTTTGTGTATGTCTGTGTATATGTATGTATATATATAAATATAGCTTATGTTTCAAATATGAGTTAATTAACAATCGTTGGAAAGAATGATACTTTTAAACATAACACTAAACCGTCAGTAGGTGTCGCCAGGCGACCGTCTTAATGAGCGAGTCATTGATTCATTCGTTTGAACGACTGAGTCATTCATGAATGAGATAGATGTTTATGGATTGATTGGTCATTGAATCTTTGAGTCAACCGATTCGTTCAAAATGCTGAATCATTCAGTAATGAGAACGCGTTGCTGTGAGATGCGCGATGGTTCTGCTGTGATCTTTGTTTAACTATTTTCGCTGCTGAAACAGAAAAAAAGTCAATATTGCATGTAAAATGTAAGTGATTTGACTTGTGTGTGTGTGTGTGTGTGATTGTGTGTGTGATTGTGTCTGTTACAGTGATAAGAGTTTAACCCTTGTTAAACTTTAGGCCTTGTCTTTTTGGATATATATCTTTTTATATTAAAAAATAGTCATACAACCCATATATTTTAAATGTATTGTTTGCTTTAAATTACATTAAGATTGTATGTTTGGTAATTGAACCTGAATGAATTTTAAATGAATGTGCTATATTTCAGATCATATATTTGTTTTCCTTAAAATTTGAACTAACACTAACTTTATTCTCATCTGAATGATAGATTATTTATTTCTGTATAAAATAAAAACACATTTGATTTTTCTTTTTTAATCAATGTAGAATGTGTAACTGAAAAAATAAACAGATTAGGGCTCTGTT
>NW_026606692.1:1282500-1372500 GCF_029890125.1 Rhinichthys klamathensis goyatoka
TGTATAATGTAGACACACGCCAGATGTAGACCTGTGAAAGGATTGTTGATATCTTAGATGCTGTTGCCGTGACAACGCATCAAACTTTAATATTCTTTTTGGATACTTTTGAGATTCTTAGCGCACTTTTGGGGCCCTTAACATGCTCAAAAACTCTTGAAACTTTGCACACGGGTCAGAACCCGCGGCCATCAGGGCCGGGCTGAAGCTGGTACCCGGGCGTGGCAGGGGGGCTCGACAGCGCCCCCTGGAACAGGGTCCGAAAACTTGGTCCATAAATCAAACACGCTTGAATGTAATAATATGAAACTCGGTACACATATAGATCTCATCGATTCATATATCCTTTGTACTTTTACTTTTTACCCCAGCCCAACAGGAAGTCGGCTATTATGGTTTGTTTGGAAGCGTATGCCCCTGGAATTCGATATACTCCTCCTAGAGAATTCAACCAATCGCCACGAAACTCGGTCAGCATGAAGTCAAGACATTGAGGATGAAAAGTTGCCAGGGGATTTTTGATATCTCGAACGGTTTGGCCGTGGCGAGGAAACGAATTTATGGCGAATAAAGGAAACAGGAAGTGTGTTATAACTTCTGCATACATTAACTGATCTTGATGAAACTTCAGCAGTGTGTTCGCTGTAAGAGTCCGATCACATGGATGTGACTATTGTGAGTCAAAGTTATAGCGCCACCAACTGGCAGCAGGAAGTGTGTCACTTCCTAAAGGCTTTGAAATCACCCTCTTATTTTTACCCAATTTGCTTCAAACTTTATGTGTATAATGTAGACACACGGCAGATGTAGACCTGAGAAAGGATTATTGATATCTTAGATACTGTTGCCGTGGCAACGCATCAAACTTTATTATTCTTTGTTGATGCTTTTGAGACTCTTAACATACTTGAATTTGCATGAAACCCGACAGACACATCACATTTATTAGACAGTAGACATGTGCAGAGTTTCAGAAACGGGCATGGTGAGAGCAATTAGAGAATAATGTTTAAGTTTAAAAACAGCCAGAATGGTTGTTTAGTCAAAAAAATTTTTTTTCCAAATCATACATAGTGTTATACTGCCCTCTTGTGTTCAAAATCAGGTAAAATGCGAAAGTAAAATAAGGACGTCTGCACAATTCATTAATAATGGTGCAGAGTAGAGTGAGCTTTTTCAATTAATTCCTATGGAAGTAGGAATGAACTAAACAACGTTCGCTCTGTTCTGCTCGTCCCTCACCGTGGGCGCGCAGAGTTATGAATGCCCGTGCAGCCGTGAGCATTTTAGTTTCATTTTAAAATTAGCGCCATTTCGGGGGACGTATTACTTTAATTTATTTAACAAAAACACAATGTTGTGTTTTATTGCGAGTGTACACAAATATAAGTAAACACTTTGACGTTTGAATGATGTCCTGTATGAAGAAAATGACGGAGTATGTTTCACTGTTCAATCGCGCTGAGCCACCCAGACCCCCACACACACACTGACACACACACACACACACACACACACACAAACACACACACACACACACACACAATAATAAAACATTCAACCTAACATATACAAATTACACTGCTATGTTGAAATAGTCAGTAGTACAATTTGTATCATTCACAGTAAGCACCGCTCCACTGTGATTTTTCCAAGCACATTTTTGCACAAGTGAAGAGGATGATTTTTTCCGTCGATATTGGAACGTGAGTGAAGTACAAAGCCTGTAATAAAGAATAGTTTAGCATCCAAATACATCGCAAATGTTGCAACATTTAGATTCTAAAGAGAGATTTACGTGAGCCTAACACCACTTACTTTTACTTTTGTTTTAAATTATTTCGTTTTGGCTTTATTATAGTTATTTTTTTATTCGTGTTCTGTTCTGAATATCATTAAATTTAAAGGATTTGTTGTGGAATATTTTGAGTGTATAATCAAATAACACTAAACCGTCACTAGGTGTCGCCAGGCGACCGTCTTAATGAGCGGGTCATTGATTCATTCGTTCAAACGATTCGTTTGAACGACTGAGTCATTCATGAATGAGACAGATGTTTATGGATCGGTCATTGAATCTTTGAGTCAACCAATTTGTTCAAAATGCTGAATCATTCAGTAATGAGAAAACACGTTGCTGTGAGATGCAATGGTTCTGCTGTGATCTTTGTTTAACTATTTTCGCTGCTGAAACAGAAGAACAGTCAATATTGCATCTAAAATGTAAGTGACTTGACACGTGTGTGTGTGTGTGTGTGTGTGTGTGTGTGTGTGTGTGCGTGTGAGTGCGTGCGTGCGTGCGTGTGTGTGTGTGTGTGTGTGTGTCAGTGGCGGAGCCAGGATTTTTTCATAGGGGTGGCCAGGCAGGGGCCAGCAAACAGTCTGGGGTGGCACATAAATCTTAATTATTTTAACATAATAATTAGTTTAAATAATCTATTGGACTGTTCCTACACAACTGAATACAGTTCATTTGTATTCAATTGTAGCTAATTGAGAGAGTAGTGAATTAGGAATCATGGAATACTGAGTGAATTTGATTTTTTTTAAATTATTATTAGCTATTTACCACCTCCAGGAATAATAATAAAGGGGACACACACTATAGCTAAAGTTATTTAGTCATATAGTAAACTTGCTCAGTTAGCATGGTTCTGGTTCACAAAAACCCCCAACATTGTTCCACCTTCATGGATGAGACATGCAGATAACTACTGTAGTTCAAAGATTATACCCTTCATTGAATTTTATATAATCAATTAACTCTTCAACTTTCTATATTAGTAGTCAAAATAAAGAATCTAAACCGTTCTATCATACCTAATTAAAAAGGGGGGAAACATCTCTTTTGAATCGCTATGTGCAAGAATGTGAAGTCAACATGTACATAAATGGCAGAATATAAAATTAGTTATTTTATGGATTTAAAAATTATGCATTTTATTTTGTCCTTTACAAATTAACGCAAAATTACCGCCTATCTTCTTGTACAAATGCACAGTGCTCACATTTATTTGTACATTAAAAAAAACACATAGCCTGTCAGTTTGTGCCTTAAACATGGCAGAATATTTTAGTCTAGACATATGTGACGCATATATAACAAATACATACATGCATGCAGTTTTGACACAGATTGTATCGCCTTTTTGATTATTTCATGAGTTAATTGACAACAGAACTACGGCTACAGCACGCCACATTTACGCGTGATGTGCAAGTACAGTACAACGTCTGACAGGACAGTAAAAAGTTAGTTTAACTGACATTTGTTGACCTTGCAACATTCATCTTACAGCAGATAGCCAACTGATTCAGGACAACGCGCTTTTCTCCGCATCTGACGGAAGTGTCACAAGCTTTCACACAGATATCTTTCAAAATAAAAGTAGAATCAGAAAAAAAGAGAATTGCGTTGTTGTTTCTTTGACTGGACATATGCGACTCACTCAAAACGGTCTTGCAACTCACCAGTTGAGGAACATCAAATCTATATTTACTATGCTCCGGTCACTGCTGAAGCTGATTCGGCACTTGTACATTTCCGCACTCGTTTGACTTGCGCCTGGCGCTGAGGTGAAGTTGGAGTGCGCGTCTGAAAAGTCTCACGTTTTTTGTGGTCGTAAGATACGGTTCTGTGTTTTAAAAACGCAATTCTTGTAAAAAAAAAAAAAAAGAAGAGAGACAGAGACAGAGACAGAAACGGCAGTTGTGAGAGGGGTGGCCAAAGGGGTGGCCAAGCTTAAGCCAAGGGTGGCCATGGCCACCCCTGGCCACCCCCTGGCTCCGCCACTGGTGTGTGTGTGTGTGTGTGTGCAATCAATCCCAGGTAAGAGGCATGAATAATGAGAATTGGACTTCTAGGAGTGAGGTTAATATTCCGGAGACGGTTCCCTCGGATTGTGAAAAGGAGGCGGCGCGGGAGTGGCCAGGCATTGCGCTACTTCTATTTCAAAGTTTAGAACAATGCTAATATCATTTTTTTGAACGATTTCATTACAAATGTTTATTTTATATATTTATAAAATATTATAAAATATAATAACTATGTTTTGTCCTATTAACAAAAGACAGGCAATGTACTATTAACAAATGTTAATAGTTTTTTAAAAGTTAAAATGATACTTTATGCATTTGTTTTGTGTCAGATGATTAACAATATAAATTAAACAAAGCTTAAAACAAACAAAATAATAAAACGAAAACAAAGCTTGAACATTTTATTTAATTGAAAAGCCTTTTTGAAATAAAATGTGTTTTTTTCCCTCTGAAATAGCAAAAGCATCGCACACTTAGCTGTACCTGCTCTAAATAAATAATAGTATTTAAATAAAAATACAAAATCGAAATAAATAAATTATATAAAACAAAATCAAATCAAAGAAAATAAATCTTATTAAAGTTATGCAGGCACACATTTAACAATAATTTTCAAGTGACAAATAAAATCAATCAAAATTCCTTACACATGGAGTTAATCCTGACGATTCCTGAGGCGCCTTTCCTCATGACACTCGCTTTTTTTTTCGAAGATATATTTTCTTTGGTTTGATTTTGTTTTTGTAATAATTTATTTTATTTAGTTCGATTTTGTATTTTTATTGAATTACTATTTTTTATTTAGAGCAGGTACAGCTAGTGTGTGATGCTTTTGCTATTTCAGAGGAAAACAATAATTTTATTTAATTAATAATTTTTGTTTCAGTCCACCATATAATTATGTTGTGTTTGATCTATGGAAAAAAGTTAGTTGTGAAATGGTTGAATATTAACAAAAGTTAATAGTTTTTTACAAGTTAGAATAATACGATATATATATATAAACAAGCCGGTGGCACCGCCACCCCGGTGCCTTTAGGGTTACTGTGCATGACGGGCAATATCGTAACTCCGCTTTGACCTTTGAGAAGATGTGTGCTATAGAGCTTGCATTGGTGTGGGCTCTGCAAAAGTGTGTGTGTGTGTGTGAGGCGTGATTGAACAATGTAGACATATATATATATATATAAAGGCACCGGGGTGGCGGTGCCACCGGCTTGTTTATATATATATATATATATATATATATATATATGAATATAGCTGCGAGCAGCGATGAAGGGCCAAAGCCGGCGGCACCGCCACTCCGGTGCCTTTACCTAAAGGCACCGGGGTTGCGGTGCCACCGGCTTGGGCCCGTAATCGCTGCTCGCAGCTATATTTTAATTTGAATTCATCCTCTTTGGAGTGATGATCCAGATGTCTTAATCTGTTAATGATAATCATAATCATTGCAACACAATAGTGAATACCAAATGTCTCTTCTAAGAAGTTCACTCAGAAATCTCACCATGGTTTTGCTGTACGCCTGCATGTTCCTTTTAGTATGAGTATGAATGCAGAAATATGTGCCAAGTCATGAGCGCTTAATTTCGCAGAGCCTAAAACAGCTAATCTTGTATTCTAACAGTCTGCGGCTTTGGAAAAATAATACTACAGAAAGTTGTATTTACAGTAACATAACATCCCTTCTGTCTGTGGACCAATTATATAAGAAACCCGTGCAATATTATCTCTTGGCTGTGTTCAGAGCACTTGGCAGACGTTTGACAGCCAGTAAAGCATGGAAATATTCAAATATTACATGTTCAGTTGATCTTAAAGCGATAGTTCACCAAAAATTATAATTTTTATTATATCACCCCTTTTCATTTCAAATGGCACCCCAGTCAGTACTCTACTATCCTATAAATAAAGGAAAAAATAAATATGTTAAATAATAGAATGTTTATGATTTCTCGTTTTAGCAGTTCTCTGAAGAGGTGAATTATTATCAGTGAAAAACAATCAAAATGTAATTTTGGTTGTTATATGGCATCAACATTTGTATGGGCTGATTTATGATACTTTTATGGCGCTTTTTCGTCCTTTTTGAAGCTTGAAAGTCTCAGTCATCAATCATTGTAACTGAACAACAAACAGGCTCAGAACAACACGAGGGTGTAAATCATGACAGAATCTTCATTCTCAGGTGAACTAATCGTTTAAAGACATGTGTGTGTTTGTATCAGCACAAGAGACACGGCTCACACGCCACACAACGCCTCGGCACAAAGCAAACATCTGTTTCAAGTATGCGTTTTACAGCCTCTTGTTTCAGTGCAAGCTACAGATCCATCTCTCTGGCTCTCACACTCAATCTGAATGGAATAAACAGAATCTATTGTTGAGTTACATCTCCTCCGAGGATAAACTGTTACTATTGGGCTCCAAGCACATTCTCCTGTGGTGATTCCTTTATGTCAGGCCCATTACACTGAAATTGTGAGTTTACGATCGCTGACTGTAAGACAAAACTTTCTCCTGTAGCTCTGATACGACCCAAGGGAAACATCTGCTCAACTTTAACTCATGTACATGACTTGATATCATGCCAGATTTGCATTTCTGTTTACATATACCTTTCATTCCTTGCTGAACTTCCCACACAAACCGTGTAATGCAAATTGCATGGCATATTTATGCCGGTCTAACCGCAGGTGTAACGCACAACTTCGCTGACACACATCGGCCCGTTTTAGCATGGTTTTGTGGATCACGTTCTTGCCTGCTGGCGCTTTGATTCAGCGTCAAACATATGAAAATTATTACTCAAGAGTGTTGAAATAAAAGCATCTGCCCTGAGAATGAAACGTTAAATAAGAATGATGCATTTGTGAAAACAATCATACTGATGTTTTAGCTGCCTTTACTATGGCTAATGCTTTAAAGTTAAGTTTAATTAAGCTAAGTTTGATTAATTTTGCTTTATTTCCAGATTCAATCATAGGCTCGTTCTTACGTACTAGAGCTCGTTCGCACATGCGCAGTCTTCAAAATGGTGCTTTAAATCTCTTGACAAACTAAAAGACGTAAATGACATTTGGAACGATGGTTCGGGAAACACCGACTCGTTGGACTGCTGATAACACACCCCTGAGCGTTACTGACAGACCAACGCTGTCTCACGACCAATTCGTACGAGTGATTAAAGCTGCTGTAGGTAACTTTTATAAAAACTTTCATAAAAATTTATTTGCTAAAACTGTCATTATATCCTGACAGTAGAATATGAGACAGATAATCTGTGTAAAAATCAAGCTCCTCTGGCTCCTCCCAGTGGTCTGCAAGAAATACACGCTCCCGGTCAGAAACAACCAATCAGAGCCAGGAGGAATGTCTTAGCAGTGTCAATCACGCTCGTGTCCGCGCACCCCTCTCACACCCCTCTCTTGCACAGCGCGAGCCGTCGTTCAAACTCAAGATTGCCGGCGTGCTGCAGCTGTGCTTATGACGGAGAAACAACCTAAACTGCCAATTCTCGAGTGACAACTGCTTAGAAAACAAAGAGGTAAAAGGAAAAAGACCGATGACGATAAACAAGCGAAAAAGAAAAAATTAGACAGAGCCCATTGACTCGGTGTCAAAACTCGAGCCGCATAACATGTAGATGAAATGTCACGCACTCTGCTAAGCAACAATTGAAACCTGCTAATTCACTGGCTTGTCATGTTGCTGAAATAATGTACTAGCACACCTTATCTAGCATTATATATCGCTAGAATAATTACTTACACACTGTAACGTTAGTTACCGTTATATTAACGTTATCTTTCTAACTATTTATAACTTATAGAAAGAGTGCAACGTTATAAAGTTACATGTAGGCTATTGCAAAATACTTAATGATTAGAGGACCAAGTTTGTAGTCAAAGTATGGGCAGGCCATAGTCAATGTAAAGCATATTATTGACGTTTAGTCCCTATTAGTGAATGTTCCATAAAACTTTTTATCCGCTGTTATCGGTGGCCCTGTTTACTAGCCTGCGCGTTCACGACAGGCTCCGCTGTGGAGGACGAGCAGTGGAGGGCTGTAGCGCAGCAGAGAGCAAGGGGGCGGGACCTGTAAGTTGTGCTTGTTCAAATTTTCAGGCTAAGTCAAAGTTTTCTCAAAACTCCCTACTGGAGCTTTAAAAGGTGGCTAATTCGTACTAATTCATACGACCTCACTCGTACGAATTTGTACGATTTGTCTAAACCCACGTGATGGGTAGGTTTAGGGGCAGGGTCAGGGGTAGGTCATTCGTACGAATTCATACGAATTTGGTAACTCGTAAAATATGTACGAATTAGCAAAAATCGTACGAAATTGTACGAGTGAGGTCGTATGAATTAGTACGAATTAGCCACCTCGTAAAATTCGTACGAATTGCTGAAGAGACGAGCTGCAACAATGCAGAATATGGTGGAAATGTTTTATGAACATTGAACCATAAAAACCTATTCTAGTATTGGCCAAAAACTAAATCAAGACTTTATAAAAAAGCATAATATGGCCTCTTTAGTTCATTTTTATATCAGTTTTAGTCATTTTAGCAACTTATTTTGTTTCAGTTAGTTGTGAAGGCAACATTTCTCATTTTTATTCTTGAAATGTAAGATTTTAGTTGCTTTTAGTTAATATATCATTTGAATCTGGGTCATGGCAATGATTCCTTAATATTCCCAAGACCACACCGCCCATATTAAATATGCTAAGTGTTTACAGTTTCTATTTTATGTTAGATCAACAACATTAATCAAAATGGTCTGCGTTTAGATGTACCTTGTTAAAAAAAAGTACTTGGGAAAAGTGCACCAATTAAGAGAATTTCCCTGCTGCATTCCTGATATTGACACTTTCATGTAAATCTCATCTACACATACTGTAAAACACAAGAGGATTAACAAGTTCTCCTTCTGTGTGTGAATTTATGCATACTTCTGTTTTATATCAGCCGATTCCACGCTGCTATGATATTGAGACTAGAAACTTGTGTGCGATCTTCACAAAACATACATGCTTTCCATTTTTACTCTGTGACATTCCTGTTGTAGTCTGGTATGTTTTTCATTATTTAGCTTCAACGAGAAGTGTGAAATATACACCATCATCCCCCGGCTACACCTTAGTGTTAGGAGCCTCCGGTGCAGAGAGCAAAAAAAAATTGTAAAAAAATAAAAAATAACAAAAAACGCTTAGGTTAGATTAAGAGGTTGCTGGCTGAAGAGAATACAGACACAGTTATGCTCCCGAGGCCGTGTGACTGACAGCTGCAGGCGAACAGATGAACGCTGTCGAAGGTTGTTGCTCTGACGTTTACTGACAGCTTTTATACAAGAAGACATGCACTAGTCTAGACGGTCGTCTGGATGCAGCTGGACAAAGTTCACACTGGAAACACACTTTGAGATTCCGTGATTTACATGCTGTTAAAATGTTAAATAAGCAACTTTAAAACCATTCAATCATAACACAACTGTGTTTTTACTCGTTTTATGGGGTGACGTGATTCAGAACGCTGAATGCATGTGCTGTTGACTCGTTCTCAATTACGCATTTAGTTGTAAACATCTGGAAATCTTTCTGGAGCTTCACTAACCAAACTAAATAAAAGGCTTGTGTTTTCAGTCGAGCGTAAAACTTAAATGAAAACAGATCAAAGTTAAGCAAAACCAAAAAATAAATCATGAATAAGTGAACTGAGAAGTCAACTTAAAAGCAACTTTTACAAAAACATAAAGCGACACCAGTAAGAAAAGCCAGTGAGAAAGTAGAATACTGACGCACTGAGCATCGCGCTTTCTCTTCAACTCAAGACGTTTGCAAAAAAGCACAGCATGACACCTCATCAAAATCGCACTGCTGTTTCTGCCAAGTTTCTTTACATTCCAAAATCCTCAGGAAAAACACATATGAATGAAATAAATAAATAACCCAAGAAATCGCAAAAGAAACCTGTCAAACACCAAAGTTTGACTATCACTGGGGGAAAGCTAAACACATATTTCCTCACGTGGCTAGAACAGAGTCGACCGCTGTGATGTTTTACACACAAAGTGCAAGGGGTCCAACTTTGTTGTTCTGGTCCATCACCCTAAGGACTTATTTGCACACCTATAGTACTCTCGCCTATAGTGATAAAACCCTTCTTAATTGAAGTCAACACCTTGAGCACTGAATCCATGTCTTACATGCAAGTATAAATGGCCGTAAAAGGTACTGTGCAAAAGCATTTGGCTCTCGTGATAGTTTAGAAGAATTCATCTCACACCAGAGAGAGAAAATCACTCTAACCTCCACATGCCAGAAGGTCAAAAGCAAAGAACCGGTTAAAGGTCTCAGATGTTCTGACAGTAAACATGCAAACTTTCTCAATGCCTGGGTGACTGGATAGAAATAGAGACCTTTTGACAGGAGGGTTCAAACTGTAATGTTAAACTGCAGAGGAGAAGACATCCAGACTTCAGATTCCTTCAAAATTCTCAGTCAATAAAGAGTTAAAGTGTAAAAAAAAAATGCTCATAGTGGCCCTAAAAAGTATTTGGACACTGAAACTTTTTTGCATTAATGACAATACAATACTTATAGTTAGGGGTGTAACAATACAACATTATATGGAGATATCACGATATAAAAATGCGACGATATGTAACGTTGATGTAAACGTGATATAGAGTTCGTTTTATCCAAGGCTCAGCTTACTGTATTTATTAGGTATAACTCACCCAAAAATGTCAATTCTGTCATCATGTACTAACCCCTCTGTCACATTCACGTTAGTTTGGACTCGGTATGTTGTGTCATCACCTGCCTTCGTCACTCATTTGTTGTCATGGATTGAACAACACCATCACTCCAGTCATCAGCACCAGATTACCAGTCCACCCACTGGAGTTCTGATCACCTGCACCTGCACGCCCTCATCAACGCTAAATATAAACCACCATTCCCTTCACCTCGTTGTCTGGTCTCGTCTATGTATAGTGTGTGTTGCTACTGCCTGTTTGCCCGTCCTGTGGAATATTTAGTCTTATTAAACTTGCTATAGCTTTATTCATCGTCTGTTTGCTTGCAACCATCCATGACACCCCTCATGTCATTTCAAACCTATACGATTCTTGCTCCAAAACTTCCTAACAGAAATGAAGATATTTTTTATGAAATCTGAGATTTCTTTCAAGTTTATATTTCATAATTCTGAGAATCAAAGTCAGAATTGTGAGTTATAAATCCGTAATTGAGAGAAAGTCAGAATTGCGAGATTTAAACTACAAGTATTGCTTAAGGGTGTAAATGTGTTTTCGGGCAACTGTACATAATAGTTTGTGTGTGTGTGTTTGCCAATTTGATTGGTGCATGAAAACATGAAAGATGTTCATGCATACAAATGCGGCTCTCCATTTCTAAACCGTCTCCTGTCATAGTCAAGGGCCTCCGATGGCTCTGGAAAGCTATTTCCAGCTGGGAGAGTTAAGCTGGAGAGAAATCCAGCAAGTAATATCAACATTCAGCTCATGTACAGTAGCTTCCCACAGTTTTATTCACAGGATTTGGCTATCGAAGCAGAATTTCCATGTTCCTCCTCCAGCTGTATAGCCCTGCGCTGTGAGGAGACCGTTATGAATAGACTGGCAGATTAAACAAATCTGTTTACGCATAGATGCATTACGATGAGGCCTGGAACTGAGCATTTATTTTACCTCTCAAGTAAAAAATAAAATAAAAATCATCCCTAGTTGTGCGTGCATCTCTCCAGATTATGCCGCGCTGAACAATACGTGCGATTTAAACCCAATTAGCATGTTAAGCTTGTGCAAGAGCCGCCTCGCAAAATGGGCCAGTGTGTATGATCGCATTTCTAATTACTCATTAGTCTTGACTGTTTGGAACAGATGAATCACGGCGCCATTATACATGCTGAACAGATTCGATGGATGGAAATATCATGATGAAATCTTCTTCCTAGCATTTTTTGGCACAAAATGAGCATCGGATTATGAACACATTATCCGCTGTGAGGCCCATATGAGAGACGATGTCCCTGAGTAACGTAATCCTGCCTCAAAAAGAGTCAAAAAGCAAAATGGCAGAGAAAATGATACATGATTCTATTCCTTTCTATATAAATCTACTACTTTTAATTCAAAATATTTAATCATTTATAATGGGATTTGGATTAACAGAATGTTATTCCATTTTATTTCTGGTTTTAACCAGCCAAGATTTGCACAACAATAAATTACTGAAACTTTACCTAAAATACAAAATAAAAAGAGAAATTGTAAAAAAAATCCCCCTCCACAAACATTTCTTAATGGTATTATTCTGGTAGATCCCATAAAATAAATAAATAAGTACACTCACCTAAAGGATTATTAGGAACACCTGTTCAATTTATCATTAATGCAATTATCTAATCAGCCAATCACATGGCAGTTGCTTCAATGCATTTAGGGGTGTGGTCCTGGTCAAGACAATCTCCTGAACTCCAAACTGAATGTCAGAATGGGAAAGAAAGGTGATTTAAGCAATTTTGAGCGTGGCATGGTTGTTGGTGCCAGACGGGCCGGTCTGAGTATTTCACAATCTGCTCAGTTACTGGGATTTTCACTCACAACCATTTATAGGGTTTACAAAGAATGGTGTGAAATGGGAAAAACATCCAGTATGCAGCAGTCCTGTGGGCGAAAACGCCTTGTTGATGCTAGAGGTCAGAGGAGAATGGGCCGACTGATTGAAGCTGATAGAAGAGCAACTTTGACTGAAATAACCACTCGTTACAACCGAGGTATGCAGCAAAGCATTTGTGAAGCCACAACACGCACAACCTTGAGGCAGATGGGCTAAAACAGCAGAAGACCCCACCGGGTACCACTCATCTCCACTACAAATAGGAAAAAGAGGCTACAATTTGCAAGAGCTCACCAAAATTGGACAGTTGAAGACGGGAAAAATGTTGCCTGGTCTGATGAGTCTCGATTTCTGTTGAGACATTCAGATGGTAGAGTCAGAATTTGGCGTAAACAGAATGAGAACACGGATCCATCATGCCTTGTTACCACTGTGCAGGCTGGTGGTGGTGGTGGTGTAATGGTGAGGGGGATGTTTTCTTGGCACACTTTAGGCCCCTTAGTGCCAATTGGGCATCGTTTAAATGCCACGGCCTACCTGAGCATTGTTTCTGACCATGTCCATCCCTTTATGGCCACCATGTACCCATCCTCTAATGGCTACGTCCAGCAGGATAATGCACCATGTCACAAAGCTCGAATCATTTCAAATTGGTTTCTTGAACATGACAATGAGTTCACTGTACTAAAATGGCCCCCACAGTCACCAGATCTCAACCCAATAGAGCATCTTTGGGATGTGGTGGAACGGGAGCTTCGTGCCCTGGATGTGCATCCCACAAATCTCCATCAACTGCAAGATGCTATCCTATCAATATTAGTGTTGTCAAAAAACTCGGTACTTCGGTACCAAGTCGGTACTAAAAAAAATTAACGGTTACGGTACCAGCTTTTCTAGGTACCGAGTACCGGGTTAATCCGGTTCTTGATGCGCTGTCCGAAAGGTGCAGAGTTGCGTCCTCTTCATACAAACACTGAGACACGGCGACCGGTGGCGCTGCTAATGCGTTGGCTCTGAATCCACTTGTTGACAAGAAAGGAGGAAAGAGCCACATATGGAAATATGTTGAATTAGGCTAATGTCACGTTGCCATAAAGGGCCGTTCACACGTTCACATAGCACGTTTTTTGCGCGTGCAAATTTCAAATGTAGGCGCGCGGGAAGCGCGCTCATAATAGAAGTGGCGTGCAAGCTTGTTTTTCCAGGCGCGTTACTGTTTATGGTTGCATAGCGGAGACACGCGAGAGCGAGCGCTTGTGGAGAGAAGGAGAAAGCGGTGCAAACTGCGCTCTCCGTGATGACGAGGAAGTATCAGCAAAGAATTAATTGATTTCTAGCCCTTGCATTAGAAATCAGCTACAGGGTTCTCAAGTTTTGAAGACAGGCAAGAGTGACATTTTTGGCAGTTTTAGATTAAATAAAAGTAGGCTACAGTTAAGTCAAATAAAACATGTTTTATCTCCTGTATCGTTTGGTAACACTACAACAAGATACTGTACCATTCATTAACATTACTTAATGTGTTAACATCAACACATTGAGTGAACAATATATTTTTACAACATTAATTAATGTTTGTGAATGTTGTTTAATACAAACACTTGATTGTTCATGTTTGTTCACTTCATTCATTGTGCATTAAATAATGTTAACAGATAAAATTTTTGATTTTAAAAATGTATTAGTATATTTTTAAATTAACCCCAAGGAGAATAATTGCTACAGTATATAACTATGGTTTATTGTAAGGTCATTTTATCTAATGTTATCTAATCTAACAAATAGAATCTTATTGTAAAGTGTTTTTAATACTACAGTTTCCATCTTTGTAACTGTGATATACACTTTAATATATGTAAATGTAATCTAAATTAAGCTTTGGTACCGAAATTGGTACCGAGAACCGTGGATTTTCACTGGTATTGGTACCGAATACTGAAATTTTGGTACCGTGACAACACTAATCAATATGGGCCAACATTTCTAAAGAATGCTTTCAGCACCTTGTTGAATCAATGCCACGTAGAATTAAGGCAGTTCTGAAGGTGAAAGGGGGTCAAACACAGTATTAGTATGGTGTTCCTATAATCCTTCAGGTGAGTGTATATTTATAATAAACATCTGATATGATCTGATTGTCTATTATTTTGTTGATTTATGCAGCATTTGGCTTTTAATTTAGACATAAAAATGACAACATGAGTTTTTGTTCTAACTACGACTGCAAGATTTTGACCAAAAACAAAAATCATATTATGAATATTTTGTTAAATATTGCAATTTGCAACAACATTAAACAAATAATAATTATCTGTGACATTCTGTATGTTGATTCATGCAGTATTTACATTTAAATTAAAAAAAAAAACTTTTTAAATACAATAAAATAAAATAATAAAATCCCATTTCTTTGATATCACACATGTCCATCAAGAAACACAGTGCAACTCTGAATATCTGCTTTTGGCCACAATGTAATTGTTTCATCTTCAGAAAAAAAAAAAAAAAAAAAAAGCAGGAATATGAGTTGATAAATGTTGTTTTCATGAGAGTTTTCTTCTGACCCCCCTCCAATTTAAATTAAAACCTCAGCCAGAAGCGGCCCCTACCTGACCTTCCCGTTCCATTATCTCGACTGTCTCACAGAGGACAAGGAGGTGATAAGTTGTTTACTGTACAGGTCCAGAGGGATAACAGGGTCCCAGCCTCGGGAAGCGCAGCGGCCCTGGCGTTACTGAGCTGAGTGCATTTCCACAGTGCAGTCGCTGGATGTGAGATTTTATGCCTGGTGTGGCAGCGAGAGCCGAGCGACGACAGCCACTGTCATTTGGGTTCAGCTATTGAGTCGCTGCACATTCAAGGGCAAACCGAAGTTAGATAAGTGAAGTGAGAGTTCACCAAAGACAGACATAAAGCATCGACCAACAGCCGCTGATAGCTTTGGGCCCGAGTCAAACCAATTCTCTAAGACGATATTTAAGACTTGGACAAAGAAATAAACAACCCTTTAAAGGTGTTGACAGAGTACAAATCACATGACTACTTTACACTCCACTCTCCATCATATGTTTTAATATATTGAATAACACATCAAACTAAATAAATAATAATAATAATAATATCACTTTCCATCATGTTACTTTTTTCCATCATCCAGGAAGTAAGTGCAACAAATTGCTTACCCCGCCTTTAAATATGCAATAATATTCTGTGACAGTCTGGATGTTGATTCATGCAGTATTTACATTTTAGCGCAGATAGAAAAAAAATATCTCTCTCTCTCTCTCTCTCTCTCTCTCTCTCTCTCTCTCTCTCTCTCTCTCTCTCTCTCTCTCTCTCTCTCTCTCTCTCTCTCTCTCTCTCTCTCTCTCTCTCTCTCTCTCTCTATCTATCTGTCTATCTAAGTGTCTGTCTGTCTGTCTGTCTGTCTACACACTCACCTAAAGGATTATTAGGAACACCATACTAATACTGTGTTTGACCCCCTTTCGCCTTCAGAACTGCCTTAATTCTACGTGGCATTGATTCAACAAGGTGCTGAAAGCATTCTTTAGAAATGTTGGCCCATATTGATAGGATAGCATCTTGCAGTTGATGAAGATTTGTGGGATGCACATCCAGGGCACGAAGCTCCCGTTCCACCACATCCCAAAGATGCTCTATTGGGTTGAGATCTGGTGACTGTGGGGGCCATTTTAGTACAGTGAACTCATTGTCATGTTCAAGAAACCAATTTGAAATGATTCGAGCTTTGTGACATGGTGCATTATCCTGCTGGACGTAGCCATCAGAGGATGGGTACATGGTGGCCATAAAGGGATGGACATGGTCAGAAACAATGCTCAGGTAGGCCGTGGCATTTAAACTATGCCTAATTG
Source organism: Rhinichthys klamathensis goyatoka (assembly GCF_029890125.1). Classification (NCBI taxonomy): domain Eukaryota; kingdom Metazoa; phylum Chordata; class Actinopteri; order Cypriniformes; family Leuciscidae; genus Rhinichthys; species Rhinichthys klamathensis. Next base: position 1,298,851 of record NW_026606692.1, read on the forward strand.
GCACTAAGGGGCCTAAAGTGTGCCAAGAAAACATCCCCCACACCATTACACCACCACCACCAGCCTGCACAGTGGTAACAAGGCATGATGGATCCATGTTCTCATTCTGTTTACGCCAAATTCTGGCTCTACCATCTGAATGTCTCAACAGAAATCGAGACTCATCAGACCAGGCAACATTTTTCCAGTCTTCAACTGTCCAATTTTGGTGAGCTCTTGCAAATTGTAGCCTCTTTTTCCTATTTGTAGTGGAGATGAGTGGTACCCGGTGGGGTCTTCTGCTGTTGCACTCCATCCGTCTCAAGGTTGTGCGTGTTGTGGCTGCACAAATGCTTTGCTGCATACCTCGGTTGTAACGAGTGGTTATTTCAGTCAAAGTTGCTCTTCTATCAGCTTCAATCAGTCGGCCCATTCTCCTCTGACCTCTAGCATCAACAAGGCATTTTCGCCCACAGGACTGCCGCATACTGGATGTTTTTCCCTTTTCACACCATTCTTTGTAAACCCTAGAAATGGTTGTGCGTGAAAATCCCAGTAACTGAGCAGATTGTGAAATACTCAGACCGGCCCGTCTGGCACCAACAACCATGCCACGCTCAAAATTGCTTAAATCACCTTTCTTTCCCATTCTGACATTCAGTTTGGAGTTCAGGAGATTGTCTTGACCAGGACCACACCCCTAAATGCATTGAAGCAACTGCCATGTGATTGGTTGATTAGATAATTGCATTAATGAGAAATTGAACAGGTGTTCCTAATAATCCTTTAGGTGAGTGTATACATACAGTATATACCATATATATATTTATATATATATATATATAAGCTTGTTTATATTACAAAAAAATATTTATTGTTAAAACGCCTATGGCACAATTCACTTCTAAACAATGGTCTCTTCAGTGAAACAAAGCCACCGTCACAAATGTCCATGTCTTAAAGTGTGAGTTTGTGTTCATGAATAACGGGGCCTCTGCAGTGACCACAGGGAAGGAAGGACAGGTGTGGGCGTATTAGATCTTAATGGGACCTTGAGCTGCTCGGGGAATTGACTTATTTAGCTCTTGGCAGAGGGGCTGACGTATCGCCGTCACCGTGGCTGATTATAGACGCGCTCAGCAGAATGATGTGTGCTTGGCCTTTTCATGCTTCATTAACAAAATCAGGCAACCTGCCAAATGCACGCCGCAGCTCATTAAGTCAGTAAGGGGAATAATGTTGAATGCAAAGTCTGGGAGAAACCGCAGAGCCGCCCATTAATAACACTCCAGTAGCAGACCAGGAGAATATGGGCTGGATCATTCACCGGACTGTCTGCTTACATTACAGGCTAATTTATTAGTGATGCTTATACTTGGGGTTAGAGATCAGAACGAACGCATAACTATGAAGATTCTACTTTTTCCAAAGATCTGCAATGTTTGTGTTACAGATACGAATGATTCCTCGAACCATATGTCTTGTTGAGGAGAGCTGTTCTAATGATTTTACAAGAGATCACACTTACACACATACAAAACCCACAGACTTGCATTGAAGAAGGGACCACAGCCATATTCATTTGTACATACCTAGCAACCACTCAGAACACCCTAGCAACCGCATAGAGACATGCTAAAAAAAACGTTTAGAATTCCAAAATGTCCATCAATTTTTGATATATGTTGATCTCATTTCCATCATAAAAATCACAATGAACAATAAAGTTAATGATTCTGAGGAATGTCCTGCTTTGTTGTATGTGGCTCATAATCGATTCATCATTGGCAGAAAATCTGGTAAATCATTTGACTTTGTTTTATCAGACACTCTCTGATGATCTGGATGATAGAAAAACAAACTACAGACATACATACAGATCAGAATTTTAAATTGTAAACAGCATTAATCACTGACATTTTAACTATATGCAAATGACCAAAGCAGGGATAAACAAAGTAATCCTGACACATTTCACATCCTGAGATTAAATCCCTCCTCATTATCCTGATAAACGGATGTTAACACTGGATTTCATAAAGTTTATGGTGGTATTCAGTGATAAACTGAACAGACGCCTCTCAAGAGGATCAAACCTCCATTAGCGGCTGGGAAACTTGAACATAACAGATCAATAAGCTGTGTGTGTATTAAAATAACCCTCTAAGATTTAATGTTATGAGCACAAGATGAAGCACCCAAAACCCAAAAACTTAGTCACAGATAGTATTATATTTTGTGTGGGTCTAAAAATCAAATAAAACATTTCAGTATAAATCAAAATAACAATAAAAAAAAAAACAGTGAAAGTATCTGTATCTTTTATAATAAAGTGGATTGTTTTGCTTTGTGCCATGCCTAATATATGAAATTAATAAAAAAGTACAAAAACTAACAGCTGATTGATAGTTAGAGGATAGATAACTAATAAAATAAGAATAATATCCTTGAATTATTTCCGTTTCATTCATGCATGTACGGAATAAAAAGATAGCCTGGTCCGACTAGACTCTCGTACATTTCATTTGTACAGAGAGTCTGGCCTCTCCCCATTGACAAGCGTAACTTCATTGAAGGCATGTACTCTGTTGAAGTTTAAAACTATTGGATCTGCCTAGAGTCACTCTGGATCTGCCATAACCAATCGCTAGCGTTTGGTCGTGACGTATGTCTTTTCCAAGGGGGTAATCCATCGACCGGAAGTTGAAGCCGGCCGGGTGCCGCCATGTTGTAGCAGAACTTCACTTGCGTTAGCATTTCCATTGACTCCCATTCATTTTGGCGTCACTTTGACAGCGAATAACTTTACATCTGAGGCGTTTAAAGACTCCATTTGTCCATTATTTATTTCTAAAGAAACACGACAATGTATAAAGTGCTCCATTACCTTCTATGTTACATTATGGCCCCGTAGAAACAGTTTTAGTAAAAATAGGCTAACGATTGCGTCATAACCACTCGACTCTCTGTCGCGCTGTACAGAAATGACCGTACAGACAGGAGGAGAAGCTCGCAGGCAATCGGGGGGACGTCCCGTCAAGGGAGAAGCCCATAGATAATGAGTCCATAAAAGCAACGGAATACTTACTCCTGCTCACTCACGCCAAAGAACTCTTTGCTCAAGTTCCCCGTCTCTGCAAGATTAACGTTGGAAATTTTCACGCACAGCTACTAGAAGAGTAACGTCTGTCAGACAGGTTGCTCACGTCATCAAGCGTAGTTTGAGTCGGTTTGAGTCTGCGCGTCAGGAACGGAAGTGCTCAGAAATCGCTAAAAATGGGCTTCAACTGTCTCAACTGAGTTCCAATGAGATGGCTCTGTCCATTTCTTATACTGTCTATGGTCTTTTCCCGAACCCCACAACATCATGGCCACCAACAAAACTCAGCCAAGATTGTTCTTGCTCCGGCTTTAACTTCTGGATATTCGACAGCATTGCCACAACGGACCGAATGGCTTCGCTCGCATCTTTCTCCGCCGTCATTACTGAACCACAACTCAAACTAGCGCACAACCTCAACGTCATCGTTCTCAGCCACTCCCTCTGTTCTCTGATTGGACCGGTAAAAAATTGTCCGGAGAAAACACGCAAATATACAGCAAACCCAGACGACGTACTGAAGGAAAATAAAAATTGAGCGGTAGGAGGGCGGAGTATACCTAAAACGTAGGAGGGCAGAGCCAGGCTAATAAAAGAAAGCTTTTCAAATCTGAATAATGATAATAATAAAATATCTACCCGCATACAGACACTGCATAATGAAAGGAACCTTTAAATGGTAATTATCCTTCATATATACTTCAAAAATTTAAATCTTAGAAACCTGCCGTTCTCTTTTCTACAGGATTAATGAACTGTCATCATTTGATATGGAGTCCTTTTACATTTATCTGCACTGTCAGGTGTAAATGGTGCTGTTTTCACAAAACCAGATATCAAAAGGCAGCCAAAAAAGATTTTGAATGTATATTGAATGATTGCTATTTAGTTATTTAAATCAATTCTGAATTCAGTGACACCGGCTCTTCTGATTGGCTATGATTTTGCTTGATTTTGTCACATAGTCGTGTGGTGTCTGGTGTGGACAGACACAATTCTTGATGCTGGAATCTTATCACATCACGTGTTATGTACTGTGTAATGCCAGAAACATACTCCTCATACAGAAAGCAACAAATCCTGCCAAATTAAAAGTGTTTGCATTCAAAAACTCGCATAGAGTTTGTTTCGGGCTCACTGTACCTAACCTAACCTGTGATATACTTTGAATGATTTATTTACATTTTTTATTATTCAAATATTTAGAATTGAGGGAAATATCAGATTTAATAAATCTTGTATAATAGAAGGGTAAATATATAATCTCACAGCAGCAGTGGCACACCGAGCCACCATCAGCATCTGGGTTCCCCAACATGAAGCACTTTATTTTTCTGCAGGGTGCCATTACTCATGACACATTCAGAGCTCGAAATGCCTGCAAATGGCCACACAAATGGCTGCCATATCTGTGTTTGTGTCCTGGACAAGTCGAGAGTAAAATAAGAGAGTCTACAGACACTCAACTCTGATTTCATGTTTGACAGGCCTTTGAAAGAAGTCACTCAAGGGGGGTGGTTAGCCCTTAATTTACCCTTAAAGTTCAACCGGGGAAACTGTGGTTTGGTTGTTTGGAGCATTTAACTGGATGTTGCACGTTTATTTGGGCTTTGCAACAGCTGTGAGCAACTATACTTATCCGTGGAGTCTCAGTCATTCATATTTATGGCTCTGAACTTTAGCAGATTCCCTGCTGTTCGCTTTCAATTGCTGCAATACCATAATTGATAACATTTGATGTGAGATCAATAATAAATTGATTAAAAAACATTTAAATCACTATAATGGGGACAGTTCATCCAAAAATAATCCTCACCTTGATTTAAACAACATAAAGTCTTTATTCACTGGAAATCTTGCCTTCTGCCCTAGTTCTCAAACATTCTCTTCTGCTAGTTTAAACCTATAGCGCATTCACATTATATTATATGTGAGAATATATAATAAACAAACAGTGCCAAACAACAGTATTTAACTAGACAAAAATATAGAATATGTAATGCAAATGATTCATATGAATCAGGGAATAGGATTTTTTTAAGTAGCTCATTAACATTAACCATCTGAATGAATCAACTCACTCAAATGATTCAAGTAGAGCGTTTGATCATTCAAACCTCGGCTTGCTTGCGTAATATAATTTGACATAAACACAGATTAGAGTAACATGTTGTCATGCTGAGTTGACTCTGGTTGAACTTGAGGTCCAAAAGCATTTTTTTCTAATTGAATAAAAGTTGTAATTACAAATTATTATCAGTACAGCAATGATTCTGCCTTCACATGCTATCGGAATTATCATAAATACGAGTTTCTGGGAAATTGGACATGATCAGCCTTCTCAAATTATATTTACAACTGGGAAACTGAGATCATTTTGATTCCTGAGTTTCTTGAGTTGGGCAGGCCGTAAACTTAAAGAGGGGAGAGCGATTGCTGCCTTGTCTTGTCAATAAAGTTGTGCATATTTACATATATGAAATCATTCGAAGCCTGTTTTACACAGCAAAAATAGCATGTTTTGGACCTAAACTCCAGATTAGTCAGCAAGCTGACTAGATATCACGATGAATGTTTATATGGTTGTCAAAGAATGGGACGCTACATGTTATACAAAACTAAATATCTTCAATACATTTTGGCAAGAATAAACCTGGTGTCCTCCATAATTTCTATTCTTTCCGACAACAAAGCACTTGAACACGATAAGCTTGTAATCACGACTTCAGTGGGAAGCAGGAATGTTCCCAATTCCCATAGCATGATAATTCAGCATTAGTACCTGAATTTGAGAATGTCTTAGTATTTGTTTCTCCACTTTGAGCCAAATGAACAAAACCTGATGATCAATTCACCAGATTTGAGATCACAAGCTTCTTGAGCTTCATTGGAAGCAAGCAAATCTAATCTTCTGTAAAAAGAGTCACATGATGAATTTAATTTTGATTAGAGACTTAGAAATAATGCATAATATTTCTTATATAATGTGTTTTTTTTTACATCATAACCTTATATCCAGGTTCAAATGATTGTTTTTTTTACGATTTTGTCACAATACTGAAAATGTAGTTAAACTAGAACAGAATGGCTCTGACAGCGGCAGGAAATAGTGAACAATCTGTGATAGTCTCTAACATCTCATCAGTGATGCATAAGGATTTGTCCACCTCCAGATCCTGCTTGATTTGAAGTATCTATAAGCAATATTTTGTTGATGACAGGCTGGTCCAGAGAGGCTCTTCCCCACTATGATTCACCGCACATCAGGGCGCTCCGACGAGGATCATTATCGTTCATTTTCATCATTCTGTGACACAGCGGGTCATTTTCAGCAGGCCTCTTCAGAGCAGAGCATTAGTTAAACAAGCACAATGGCGGAGCTTCATCTGTACGTCCCCCTCGTTATCAGACGCCTGGATGTGAATGTTATTTTAATCCCCGCATTGGTTAAGATTCTCTCTCCCCACCAGCTGTGCCCAGCGACGGCTGCAGTGATATTCAGAGCTTCTTGATGTCACACAGCCAGCAGGGTTTCACTATGGCGCCTCATTTAGACGGTCTACATGGCGTCTGGACCGCTTGGCCTCTTTTTGATTCATTAGCAGGCAGATCAAACTTTTTAAAACCCTGCTTTTGGTCATATCTGATTTTGAGGGACATCATTAACAAAAGGGCATCTATGCAGTCACAGTGCATTGAAATGTTATATTTTTGCAGAATGCCAATTATACCTTCCTTTGAACTCAACCGGGGAGAGGAAAAATATTAGAAATATTGGAGCCAAAATAATGTTCAGTTCTGTTTATGGCTGAATTAATGACTCAATTCTTTAGAAAATGTGGACATGTCATCAAGCCAAACAGGGTTGTGCACCATTCAGAATTGAATTGAGAATGTTTTACATGGAAATATGCAATTAAAATGTGAATTCAGGGAAGAATAACAAAAATGGAATGGATGCTAGATGGATGGATTGATACATAAATATATAGATAGATAGATTTTAACTATTTAAAATGCAATAGAGATGGATGGATTGATTTAAAAATGACAATATGGATGGATGGATGGATGGATCATTTTCACAAAAAGATTCAAAAACTTGGTTATTAGGTTTGAATCTATTTAACAAATTTGCAGAATTTACTACTTTCAGCCATTTCTGACTCGAGAAACCCTGACAACATGTTAAAGATACATGTTCACTACTTCAGATTTGCTGTAAAACATGGCATTTCGTTTTGAAGAGCTAGCATAATAGTAGTGTTTTTGTTTAGTATTGTTGTTTAGTAGGTTATAAAGTTACTCCCAATTATTGCTTCCTTAAAAGGACACCAAAACGATTCCCATCCCACTGTCACGGCCTGTTGTTTTCCGGCTTCAATCCGTGCAACAGCACCTCTCAGGCTATATAACCGCTGTAACTGGCCTGATGAGGAGTGTGTCATGAGCTTCAAATGCCATAATTGGCCACCGAAGTGCCCCAGTCCATTAAAGGATCCATTTAAAGACAACAGGATCATTACAGCTCATCAGGTGCAGAAGATCACCTTCAAGCGTTAGCTCTCGCTGAAGAGCCACCGGGCGATATCATGTAATCCCGTCCCGAGACAGGCTATTAATTAACAAGTGCTCACCGAAGGGACCAGCCTGCACTTCCTCTCATTGTGTCTCCTTACTGGAGATCAATGCGACTCCCTGCCGATACGTCCCGCTGACGCCTTTTGTTTTCCATACCAAGTACGCAGCGTCTGGATCCGCTGCCAAACAAGGGAACGCACACAGGTGACATTGACATGGTCGTCCTTTTGTGCGAAGACTTCAGCGCACTGAGACAGAATCACACGTCTGTTAATATTCTATTTACTACAGCGCTTGTGTTTGTCTCCATTGTATGTCTTTCTTTATTTCTCCTCTGTGTGACCCGCTGAACATCGGTCTCAGCACTCACAGATATGTTTCAGTGTGAGGCAGGAGCTCAATCCTTATATCTGGAAGTAAGAGGTGATTTTAGTGTATCGCTAGCGAATGGTTTCAAGTGACAGGTGAGTAACGGCAAGACTGATGTTTTTTCCCCCCATTGTTTTTTTTATTTATTTTCTTTCTCATATATCAGCAGGTTTGAGAGATCGAAAGAGACCGTAAACGAATGAATATTTTAGTTTTCCAGCAACTCTTGCTGAACAAAAAATCATTTTAGATCTAAACTTCAACTGCACCACAGCATAGTGTCCTGATAAAATGTTCATCACAGTGTGTTTGTTTGTCTCATTTCTGGGTTGGAAGACAGACTGGAACTTTTTTTTCTCATTTCATGCATTTCACTGTGATTTGTGCATTTTAAAACTCACTTAAATTGACAAAACATCGACTCTGTTATTAAACTGAATTGAATCAACATTGAACTGAGTTGAATAATGACACTAATGTCTTCTTGTAGAGCTACTTTACAGTAGAATTTGAATTAGTTCAATATTTGATTAAGTTTGCATCATTGATTGTTATTTTTTCTGTTCATCACTCAGAAGCTGCTTTAAAACCAGTATCTGTATTGCACGCTGTAAACCTGAATAAGTTGGCAAAACTCAAACAATTTTGAGGTAATCAGTTACATCAAAATATTTAAGTTGAGAAATGTAAAGTTTAAGTAAGCAGAACTGTCAGATTTTTATTTTATACTCATACATTTTACTCTTAACTTGAAATATTTGAGTAAATTAGTTCATACTTTTAACTTAAAATTATCAAGTAATCTCAACTTAAATATTTTTTGTATAGGTTTAACTTTGATAGGTTTAACTAGCTGATTTAGTCCATTTTAACTTGCTAATTGGTAATACAATGGTTTGATAGCATTAGCATAGCATAGCAATTGCTAAATGAATATGGCAATATTTAACAGAAAACTGTTCCACTCGACACCATGAGGGTAAAACATTAACCACTAATAAATCTCACACTTAACATTAACTGTCTTGCACAAAAACATTATAAAACACTTGATTTTAGCTTTTACTGTCCCTTTCGAGTATCATGGCAAAGCATGCAGGGAAATCCCAACCCAGTTTTAGTTCAAAGTTTGTCTAAATCAGGGGTCTCCAACCTTTTTTCATTTGAGAGCTACTTTTTAAAAATGAAAGTGGCCGAGAGCTACTCATGTAATACAATACTTAAATCTCCTAAATAATGTCTCATAACTCATATTAACAGCTATCCAAACTGTTTTAGACCTAAAATATTTTTTAGGCCTATATATGTCACCCTTAAATGTCAGAGAAAAGAACAGAATCAGAGATTTTTTTTTTTTTATAGAAAATTGTACTTTGCATATTATACCAGAAACACATAATTATAGTTGATTTTATAGTGCATCATAACTAGAGATGAAATGGCATGAAAATTTCCTTTCATGATTATAGTGACCAAAATGATCACGGTTATCACAGAATTCTGTAAAAAAAAATACTACTAAATAAAATCAATTCACCAAGTTATATGTCGAAAACCAGCAAATAACAAAAAAAATAGCATCAATATGCTCTTTTTGTTTAAATAAACATTAAAATAATAACATTAAAAATGATGGCCAGATTTTAAAGGAGTGTCTTGCAACATGTTATCTACTAACATGTACAAGTTCAAATAAAGTTTTGACAAAAAAGGTTTTATAAAAAGATAAACCTCACATATTTCAGCCTTTAAATCATTTTTATAAAAAGAATGAGTAAAAAAAGATAAATTACGGACATTTACAATGCACATTAGCTTATCTTTTATTATTAATAGTAAAATTCATGTTGACTGAGCTTTCAATGTTGTTACGGAAAGGGTGAAGCTGATTGGTTGGATCTTGTCACATGACCTGCGGTGCGCTCGCGGCATTTGAGGTGTTTTCATCTCGCTGCGCCTGGAAAAAATGAGCGCGTCGCTTCAATTATGAGCGCGCTTGCCCAAGCGCCTACATTTGAAATAACGAACTTGAGCGCGCAAAAGACGCGATATGTGAACGGCCCCTTGGCGAGCTACTTCCAATCAGGCCACGAGCTACTGGTAGCTCGCGAGCGACGTGTTGGAGACCCCTGGTCTAAATGAATCGAAACAAGCTCAAAATAATGAAACGATTCATATTACTTAAAATCTGCCAGTTTTGTGAACTCAAAATAAAAAGAAAGTTAATTTGATTGAACTACTTTGTTTAATTTAAGTTTACCCTACTCAAATTAATTAATTATTTTGAGCATTAGGGTTTGCAGTGATAAAGCGTATCAGAATACCGGCAGACAAAAAAAAACGTATATGTGACGTCACCGAGGTCTCCCCTCACTAACTCAGTCACGTTAACAGTTGTTGTTTTATCTCGATGCAAACAGCTCATGATTTCTGACAGCAGAACCCCCGTCTGCATAACTTATTGACAGTGGTAAAGGGCGCCGCGTCGACGGCTGAGGCGTGACATGGTTTTGGACGGAGCGGGATGAGTGGGGAAAGACTGTGATAAATGAGAGCATCGTCACAGCGTCCCATGAATTATGAGAGGGGCATGAGGCGGCGCTGACACAGTACGGCAGATTGACAGAGGAAAAGGAAATACCGCTGTGATGCAACGGCACGTTTAGATGACCCAGAACGCCCCTATCCAGAGAAAAAGTGTGCGCCGATTAATCAGACGAGCGTACGGGAGATAGAGGAGGTTTGGAGAGAGAAGCACGCAGCTCTTGAGGTTGATTTAGCGGGCCACGGGTCAGAGATCCAATCCCCTCCGGAAGATGAAGTAATTACCAGATGGCCACTTTGATTTGTTCCACTTTTTTACAACCACGTTATTCTTGATTGCATAATTCATTTGGAGGAAGAGGAAATGTCTGGAAAAATGTTTCTCTACGCTTGACCTTAATTTTGCCACTTAATTACACTCCGATATCAAGCGTCAATGGAAGTCTGATCTAATTCCGCCTTCCATTCAAATGTCAGATGTGGTATTTTCTACTTGTTATCTCAGACTTATGATGTAAAAAGGAACAAAAAGAGTAGCATTTGATTTGCAGGTTTAAAATGAACAAGAGGAGATTGTGTTCACCGTTAACTGTGTTCATCTCCCTTGGTGCTTCTTCACTGGACTCAAGTCCAACAAGCCTTACAAGCGTTCAGTCTCACCTGTATAACTATAAAGTTATGGCACGTTACGTCCTTAGGGACGTTTAGAGTGTTTTTTGTGTGTGTTTCTTTTTTAGGTTCCTTCTGTCTCTCTCGTACTTTCACTTTACTTTCTATCTATTTGAGATAATTACTTACATATAGTGACTATTCTTCTCCTCTCTGCCGCTCCGTTCCCCGATCCCCAGCATCCGTCCTCGTCATCACAGTCTCCACTGTATCCGTCTCCACTTCCTGTCTCGATTTGGTCCAGGGTGCCCAGCTTTGGGATTGACTTGCCCTGCAACAGCTGGAACACATACAAGATATGTTTAAACTTAAAAATTTAGTATTTCAGTATTTATTTTGATTGATTTTAATCCAATTTCAATGTCAATACCATTGGGCTGTTAATACCAAAAACAACCAACCAGATTTAATTAAATAGACCAAAAAAAATGTTTTGCTACTTGCCTTATTGCTAGGCAACAAAGCCAAAATAAATAGGAATGCATTATATAACCCCCTGATTGATTATTAATCAATACTGGACATTTAACTGTGCATGTTCATTTTCCCTATTTTCACATTTTGATCACCGTTACTGTAACTTTAAAATAATCTATAAAAACGTTTTTTTTTTCATCATATTTGAATAACATTGTTCCATGTAAACTTTAGCAAATCTCAAAATGAATATGCATTTTTATACTGTACATTATAATGCTGTGTTGCCCACCCAATTTTTTTTTTTTTACATTTATTTGGACAAAATGGTATAGAATTGTAATACTGGCCATGCACTTATGCAGTTATTGGCCATAACAAAAGTATTCTGCATCCCTAAAAATAAATGAATTCAAATCCTGCAAAACATAAACATGTGCACTATCAATTGATAAAAATCTCCTTCGAAAGCAGGATCTACTGTTGAAAGCAATAACACCATAATATGACAATGGAACCTCAAGAAAGATGAGACACAAATGAAAACAATGTTGAGATGGACAGACATACCGCACTGTATAGTGTGAGTTTATAAAACAGTAAATATGTCCAAAACGTCGTTCCCTCGCGGCCAAATAGGGTGATTAAAGTCCAGACACTTTGTGTGTTCAACCTTCAATTATCAAGTTGGGTTTTCTAACAGGTAGGCATTTCCAGATTGCATAACGCTTTTAATGGAAACAATGTATTCTCTATTTGCTAATTGAGCAATCTGTTGTCTCCTACAATGTGAGCAACCAATTGTGGTTATATTCATCATTCAAACAACCTCTCTGCAAAAACAATAATGACAGCAACGTGACTCCATCTCTTGAGATCTGTGCCTGGACATGATGACCTTCAGTTACCCTCAAAACTAACTTTTGCACAAGGTAGGATGGGTTAGCAGCAATTACAAACTCTGAGTGCACTTGAGCCATATCTGTTCAGGCTACAGGAACATTTAATTATCTAATTGAAATGCAAGACAACCTCTCAGATATTGAAAGTGCTTTGTATTTATCAGGTAGAGAGCATTGGGCTGTTACAATTGTCTGTGGTAATTAGCAGCTGTAGTGGCTCAATATCTGCCGATTAAGTAGCTGAACTAATGGATTAGCAGAGCCATGATGGATGAGTGACTGCGACTCACACGCTTAGAGGTCGCCTCCAATCCACACGGACAACTAAAGTTCAAAATCAAACTTTTGGAGAATGGTTGACTACGATTCAGAATGGCATACTAACATACACTTGCTATTATTGTAGTATGCAGGATTGTTCTGTATGGATAAATGGCCCTTTTGCCAACATCAGCACAGCACCCTATCTTTTGGATAACTTTATAATTCCAGTGTGACAAATGATACAAGTAGTGATATATTTAAAAATTTCTGCACTTTTTATTTTATTTGACTGCCAACATTTACTTCTTCATTCAGAATGGATAATAACATAATTTTCTCTTGGCACATTATATAGTCTAACTGCCAAATATCTTTTTATTAAAAATGCAAGATCTGGATGCCACTCGTTGAGTTAAACATGCACATATTGAGATCATGTAACAAAAATGTGTTACACTTTATTTTAAGGTGTCATTGTTACAGTGTAATTATACATTTCAGTACTGAATAATATTAATTAACTATGTACTTATACTAGGGTTAGGATTAGGGTTTGGTTTGGATTGTTTTAGGGTTAGTTCCATGTTATTAAGCACAATGTATAGTTATTACTATAGTAACTGCATATGTAACAAGGACACTGTCAAATAAAGTTACCCATAAATGTAGCATACAACTGTTTGAAACATTTATAGTTGCATTCATTCATACTATAAAAAACGTAGTATGATTTTATATATGATAGTATTGAATATAGTCAAACAGGAGAGCAATGTTTGTTTCAACATGTTTTTTGTTGCCTTTTTTATTGTGCAAACATATTAATTCAGTTTATTATATATATACATTTCATTTCATTTCTTTATTTATTTCCATTACACTTTAATAAAGTAGTTTCTTCACAACGACCTCAGCCTTTCCCATTGTATTGCATATGTCCTTTGCTATAAAAAGTGCTTTGAATGTTTCTCCCGAGGCACACAGGCAGAAAAAGAAATAACGCAAAAACATCTGCATGCAAATGCATAAATTACTTTCAGTCAGGCCTGTAGCAAATATATGTTACCCTTCTGTAATTTTCTTTCCGACCATAACCAGAAAGCCTGGAGCACCGAAGGCCTTTATCTCGCTGAGGTAAAAATGTTCAATCTCTTATCTATAGAATGACCACGTTCTCCTCTAACGGTGAGGCGCATTGTTCCTCGAGGAATCCTCAATGTTCCTCCACGGTTTGATTGACTGCCTGAGGTTAGTCGACTACAAGCGGTGGTTGAAACTTTTACAATCCAGCTCCCGGGCAGTTGCGGAAACGTAAAAAAAACAAACAAGGAAAATGACCAGGCATAGTAGAATAATTATCTTAATCTGAATGCATCTATTTAGCTGCCAGGCAAACCACTCAAATTTATCTTTGCTTCAAACCAGGGGAATAGAAATAATCTAAAATGTGAGCATAATGTAACACTTATCAGCTTGGCTCATGTATATTAATGATGTAATCTGAGGTGTGCCCAGCTGATCTGCTGGAGGACCCAACACATTCTCATCCTTTGGCGTCATATAGGTGATGCCATATGACATTTCGTCACATGGCATCCTTTAGCGTCAATATAACACGCACTGTTATGGGTAAGTGTAGGTCTGGGGTCGGGTTATGGTTATGACGCCTTGGGATCTGCGTCTCATATTGAAGCTAAACGATGCCATGTGCGTAAGATTTCGACGAAATGTCCAAAGCGTCACATGTATGACGCCTCGGGATGAGAACAGGCTGGAGGACCATAATAAAAAGCTGCTAGCAATAGAAGGATTTGCACTTCCAGCTTGCAAGATTCCTTGTAGGTCTCTAAATTGTCACACAAAAAAAAATCTCATTCATTACGGTTCACTGCAGAGCGCAACTCTGTCTAATGCAGTAGGTATGAAAAGCATGCTGGTCACTTTGAGTTTATTTAAACACAGTTATCATCTACAATCATCTACATAAATATCAGGAATGAGACTGATTCTTATGTTTATTAGTAACCAAAACACTGCTGTCACTGACGTTCATGCTAATAAGAAGCTCTCCCATTCCATTCGTCTTTGAGATGACTTTATACGTTTCTGAAGAACTTGCTAAAAAAAAGAAGAAAAAAAAAAGATTAAGAACGATTTCAAGCACTGAAAGTGAAATTTATATCTCTGGAGAAGCATTGCTTAAAGAATGTCATCTTCTGTGAAGATTATGTGAATCCCAACTACATTTCTAAGAAGTCTGGTTATCTTCCAAGAAATACCTTTGCTTTTGGCATTGCAACCTTTATGCTTCTGAAATATCAATGGCATCATTAAGAAGAGGAAAAGATGAAAGTTTAGCCATGAGCCTTTTAGCATCACATACTGTACATGACAAAACAAGACATTGAGGGTTTTTGATACACAAAATATTAAGACAAAACACATTTTAAACTAACAAAGTCTATGACCGTTAATATGTTATTGCATTGTGGCATTATTTTTAAGACAATTACTCATTTCTTTCAATTCTGAATTATATGTTATTTCTTAAATTTTATTGCTACACTCTTCCTTAATTATATTACCGAGAAAAAAAAAGCTGATTAAATACTTGCATATGTTCAGGGAACCATAAAACATTTATTGGCCAAACCAGCAGAAAATGAATGGGAGAGAAATTAAAGGAATAGTCTGAATAAGCTGCTTCATGCAATGAATGGGAATGTGAGCTGCTGCAAATATTACATAAAAGAACCATAGAGCAGGCGAACACCCAGAAGTACACATCCGGTGTGCTATAAAAATACAGTATATGTTATATAGTATATGCTAATATATGCTATATTAGAGGGTTACATATAGTTACATCAGGTAGTGACAATTGAGAGAATCTTTATGAGTGAATCATTGAATCATTAAATGAACGATTCATTCAAAACACAGATTCATTCGGGTTTGAAAAATGATGCTGCGCCCCAATTCGCCTACTTATACTATGCCCTAAAAGTATGTTCTGTTTTTGTGAAGAAAAAGTCCATACCTTTGAGTGTGTAACAGAAGAGTAGCAAGATTTAGGACAAGCTAATTGCGTCTTTAACGGAAGCTCTGTCACTTAGTTATGTGCATCCTATCACTGTTTAAACTGCCCTGTCAATCATCCTGTCACAGTTAAAATCCTCCACATTCAATTTAGTTTAATCTCCTACCATATCAGAGAGAAATGAAGAAGCACGTTGATATCACAATTGTGGGTTCTTCCATGCGGAGACTCTCCTCATGTGTTTGCAATTTGCATAATGATGCATTTAAAAGTAAATTACCAAACATATTTTTTATAAAAGTTCACAATGCTGTTGCAGATAAAACATAATGTGGATAACATTAAGTAAATTACTGGTTATTAATCACTCAAACCCCCTTTATCTAAACCACTCTTCTTAATCATCGGTCACGCACATCCGCCATGTTCGTAATGTAACTTTTTTTATTTGGGTTTGTAGTTCTAATTGAATCCTCGTCCAATGTGCAAAGGCGGGTCGTGGGCAATATTATCCGTTAGTGTGCCCGGATCTGCACTTCGGATTCTAACTGAAAAAAGTAGACCATCCGGGTATTTTTGAAACACTAATTTCAACATACTATGATTTGAGACACACTAATTCTAATTTCGAATACTACTTAGGGCGGATAGTATGCAAATAGGGACGAAGCATGTGTGAGTCATTGAATCACTCCCTTAACCGATTCGTTCAAAACACTGATTCACTCAGGAACAAAACAAGTGAAATAAGAAAGTTTGATATGCTTGTGAAAAGCAGTGAATCAATCTGACTGATCTATCAATTCATGCATAAGTGTATGTGACCCTCATCCATCATAACATCAAACACAGGATATTGATTATAAACGCTTTCTATACAAATGTAAGCAGATGGAGACTATATTTTGTCATTAATTTGAGCTAAAGGACTGCAGAAAAACGGTGAATGCAGAGGGAGAACTAGTTGAGTAAAAAGTAAAACTTAAAAGTAATGCCTGTCTTTTCTTATCAAGCACTTTACACAACTCAAAAATCCAATTCAACTCTTCTTAGCTCATGAGCCAGAGATGAAATTAATTTTTTAGGTCTGACGCCTAACTCAGATCTTTACAAAAACAGAAGTGCACACCATGAAACGCTCAGAAGGGCTCTATACGTGTGTTCTATAATTCAGGATTCTTGTACAGCCTATTGTGTCGTATTGAGCAGTGCGCTAATGTAAGCACTGCAGAACCCTACGGCCTCTTACAACAAAACACTGTGCTTATGCCATGCTACAGTCATGGGACGCTGGTAGTACTATGATACTTTGGAATACAAAAATGAATGTATTTACATGGAACTCTAAGGTACATGTAAAAACAAAGTCAAGTCAAGTCATTTTCATTTATAAAGCGCTTTTAACAACGTAGATTGTTCCAACGCTGCTTTACAGTGATAATAGGAAATTAAAGTAACAGAGATTGTTTTGGCTTTATAACAGCTCTAGAATAAAGTTATTTTCCAGCTAAAGTTAGTTTTAATTGATTCACTTCCGTAGCATTAATCATTAGTTATTGGTAGTACTATAATTAGTACCATAATACATGTCCCGAAAACATAGTATTGTTATGTTACATGTCCAAAGACATGGACGAACCATGGTACTTTTTGTAGGAGCTGGTTAGGGTGAATTACATTTATTTATGTAGATTTACAAAAACTCTGCAAAAGGCTTGTGGAAGAAATGTTATCTTTAAGATGTGTGTGAGCATCATATGACAGTAAAAGAGCAAACCCAATCCTTATTCTAATATGGAATTGTATTGGAATTGTAAAGAGTGTTGGTCCGTGACAGGAGGGCCTCCACTCAAGAATACAATATGATGAACAAGTCTAAGAATGTTCCACGTATGGTTGAAAACACCATCATTGGCCTAGAAAGATAACAATCTGGGAGTTAAGACTATAAAAGAGGAATGATGCCCTCCCTTCACTGTCACACTCTATAATCACTCTGTGTGACTGTACGACTGCTGGCCTTTTCTTGCAAGAACATAAACCTCATCAAAGACAATTGGAAATGTCTGTCTCTTATTCAGTGATAGAAATTTTGTTTGCCACCACAGGCTTAAAGATGTTAATTATAGCAAATGGTAGCACTTTATTTCACAGTCATGTTCCGCATATTATAGCAACTGAGTTATAACTAGGTACTAACCCTGAACCTACCTCTAAACCTAAACTTAAAGGAGTAGTTCACTTTAAAAAAAAACGTTTGCTGATAATTTACTCACCCCCATGCCATCCAAGATGTCCATGTCTTTCTTTCTTCAGTCGAAAAGAAATGAAGGTTTTTGATGAAAACATTCTAGGATTTTTCTCCATATAATGGACTTCATTGGGTACCAAACGGTCCAAGGTCCAAATGACAGTTTCAGTGCAGCTTCAAAGGGCTTTAAACGATACCAGACGATGAATAAGGGTCTTATCTAGCGAAACGATCTGTCATTTCAAAAATAAATAAAAAAGTTAAAGTTTTATAGGCACAAATGCTCGCCTTGCTCTGTTCTGTGATGCACGTTCGTGACTCTCCTGTTCGAACTCGTTCATCAAAATGAACGAATCTTTTTTCGAGTCATTTTGTTTAAAGCCCTTTGAAGCTGCACTGAAACTGTCATTTGGACCTTGGACCGTTTGGTACCCATTGAAGTCCATTATATGGAGAAAAATCCTGGAATGTTTTCATTAAAAACCTTCATTTCTTTTCGACTGAAGAAAGAAAGACATGGACATCTTGGATGGCATGGGGGTTAGTAAATTATCAGCAAAAGTTTTTTTTTAAAGTGAACTAATCCTTTAACCCATAGTTACCCTATATTACAGCACATTCTTGGGTAAGTGAATTGTAAGTACACGTACTGTAAAATAAAGTGTAACCAATATGTTTTTATAAGCCAATTAGTTGAAGTATTTGACATATGTACATTCAAAATAATAAACTTTTTTGACAACTTAACAATATCATCTCAAACCTATTAATAAATCAGCTAAAAAGTAAATCAATATAGTGACATTTTACTTAAATATAACAACAATAACTTAGAGGCCTTAAAGTATTACTGGGTATTAAAGTATTAAAGTAACCCATAGTTACCCTATATTACAGTACATTCTTGGGTAAGTGAATTGTAAGTACACGTACTGTAAAATAAAGTGTAACCAATATGTTTTTATAAGCCAATTAGTTGAAGTATTTGACATATGTACATTCAAAATAATAAACTATTTTGACAACTTAACAATATCATCTCAAACCTATTATTAAATCAGCTAAAAAGTAAATCAATATAGTGACATTTTACTTAAATATAACAACAGTAACTTAGAGGCCTTAAAGTATTACTGGGCTTGTAAACATGTTAAGGTCTACAAATTTCGATCGCCTTGGCCTTGACCATGTGGCCTAACGTACACTTTGAAGGCCTTTGTTTGACATAACTGTCACTAAAGCTACTATTAGTGGGTTGTGCACTGGATGCTCTTCGTGTCTGTAATAATGGGCTGAACACAATGACAGGCCACCATTGATGTCAGTCATGAAGGGCACAGCGGCGAATCGGCCCTCGAATGCCAGAGATAGATTGCAGTGATTGCAATTGTTTGTCTTTTCACTTCCTGCTAATATTACAATGATTAGCTTTCGCTAACAAAATGTGCATTAATGCCTTTGTTAAAAGTTTGAAATGTTTAAAAAGCTGAACAATTTCTGAATCTTCTCATCTCAACAATGTCTAAAGTCCAAAGTCAGATATCTCAATCTGATTAACTCATCAAATTAATTCAAAACTAAATCATCTGAGCTTACTATTTTTATTTCTCATAAAGACTCAAATAAGCATGACTGAGATCTTCATAAAGTTTCCCGAGCCCCGAAAGAGCAACTGTTGAGCATTAAACAAAGGCCATTCGACCAGACGCATCTCCACACATTCTGCAAACCATCTTATAACAGGATAATCAGTTTCATCTTCAACCAAACGGGGCATTCTTTACCAAATGTTTATTTGGCATTCAAAATTGATTTATAATTTATAATAACACAAAAATCCCTTTATTTATTAGTCTTTATTCTTCATGAGAACAGACCGAAACTAAACACAGCTGCACTAAGAAACGTTCGCCAAACCAGTGACGGGAGATTGCATAAATGTTTGTCTTATTTTAGTGCAATAAATTATTGAGGAGCATTATGAAAAACCTTTTGAATTGTCTTTGGTGGCTATATATCAGCATGAATATCTCAACATGGAGTTTGCTTTTAATAAGAGCACAGATCGGGTGTGATATATATAATTGTTTTTGCAGTCCAACAACACGAGAGCACCTTTTGACCCAACGCGTGTCAATCAAAGACCTAATCTCGGCCCGTTTCCCCAAGGCACGAAACAAAGCGGCTTTTATTTGACAGAGGTTGATTGTGGCGGCCAGCTTTGGGAGAGCTCGGGTCTGACGTGGCTGACGGCTGATTTATCGTACAGTCTGAAAAGCCTATTAGCCCTGCTTCAGTAAATGAAAGAGCTTCGTCAGGGCCTTAATTATGATGCTGGCCGCAGGTACATTGATTTGTTCTACATGTGAAGCAAGGTCGAGAGAGTTCAGAATGATCTCAAGAACTACACCATACAAAAGTAAAGGTCAGCTGCAGGATTTGATTCCGATTTATATTCGTTTTAGAGGGAGATATTAATAGGTGAAATAAAACACTGGTTACAAACTCTTCATAACACCGTGTTTTCAGGCATCGCTGAAGGGGCTGTTTAGATTATCTCTTCATTTTGACACAAATTATCATATATGATATAGTCAGCTATAGTCAACTGACTATATGACTATACTATGACTATAGTCAACAGAGCCTGGTCATCATCATCTCCTCTTATAAGACCCAATACCATTTGTTGTTGCATTTATGGATACTTTATATACAGTATATTAGTATAACTTATGGCACAGCGCTCTGCAATACTTGATTCTGATTGGTTAATTGCAACATTTATAACAAATCATCATATTTCATGACCAATGCATTTATTTTTTAGTTAAGTAGCTAAATTTTGTCAGATGAATGTACATTTAGACAATTCGTATCGATAAATAAACATCAACAGGTTGATCTGGACTTTTAGGTTACTGAACCTTTATTGTGTTTTTTCTTTTCTTAAATTAATATTTTATGTCCATTTATTTATTTGTTAATTCCTCATTTCACATCATGGTCTTGATCACCATGTCAGGGTTTATTTTGTGTTTCTGACTGGCTGGCTGTTAATTATCACTTATACGTATGTGATGAAATGTATTTGAGCAGTTAATATGCAAATTGAATGCATGCTGGGTATTTTCACTTTAGGGGTTTTACACTGACACGTTTAGGCTTTAGAAGTGCTGCATTACAAGTGATAAATGATGAAATGTATTACAAAGTATATAATGCTATTAGAATAGAGTGCAGAACCACTCATATCCATCCAGAAGCACGGTTGACTGATATGTGACGACATATTTTATTAACTTGCCACTGAG
Organism: Rhinichthys klamathensis goyatoka; assembly: GCF_029890125.1. Lineage (NCBI taxonomy): Eukaryota > Metazoa > Chordata > Actinopteri > Cypriniformes > Leuciscidae > Rhinichthys > Rhinichthys klamathensis. The sequence goes on from NW_026606692.1 coordinate 1,320,281, forward strand.
AGAGAAACATTCAGTTTCGGCACAACATTACATCAAATCGTAACTCAATAGATGATTTGGATGATTTCCAAATCCAGTCTTTAGGACTGACTGTTCACACTAAGAGATTAAATCAGATTGTGTGTTCAGGACGTGTGTAGTAACGATGAACACACTGCCAAGAGACTTTTCCTCTACAACATGCTGACAGAACGGAGGAAGATGACAGAAAGCTGGACATGTGTTGCCTTCTTATGTGCATTATAGCTTTATGATGTGGTGATCAAACTGAAACACATCTCCATAAACTCGATTTCAAAAGGCTTGCTTGAATTTGACATTGCAAACAATGTGCGAATCACAACCTGAATGTCTAAAGAAATCTTTCAAATCTGAGCTGAATTAGATTTCAAATAACAATATATACATATGATTCAAACAAAAGCAAACAACCAACTATCAAGCCATTTGAATAAACGAATGAATGAATGTATAAACCATCCAACCAACCAAATAACCAACAATTAAAGGGCTCCTATGGTCATTTACATGATTTAATGTTCAAAAAACCAGAGCCCGAATCCGATAATGACAGTCAAGATCCACCATCGCAAGCAACCGTGTGTGAGGTGTGTCACAGTGGTAATTCTTTATTTAAGTATTTTAGTGTTGTACGAAAGTGTAACCAATATAAGGCAACAGCTTTAAATATGTTTTTAGCTAATTCAATATAAGGCACAATAAATCAGCACTCTTGCCAGTGGCCATGGGCTTTCTGTGGGACAGTTCTCCATAACCTCTAAAGCCAATATAGAGATGACATTCAGATTGCTTCATTACTTCTCAGAAGAGCTTGAATTTCCTCGCCGGCACCTCATCAGGTCGGCCAATGGGATTTCTCTGCACTGAAGCCAGAGCTCACGGGCAACCTGGCACCAGGGCTGGGGAAAAAGAGAAGCAGCATAAAGAGTTTTGTGACAAATATTTTTAAAAAGTGTCCTTTAAAGGCCAGCAATGATGGGACGTTTGAGAATGCTATCTTCTGCAGGCACTGGCCGCTCAGAGCCGCAATGAAGTAATCTAAATGCATTCCGGTTGTGATGCGCTACACTTTGAGCAGGCCTTTCATGGGGCTCATAGAAATGTCGGCTGTGTCAAAATGATCAATAACCCCATTAGCTAAGCCAAAGAGCTCTCCGAAGACGCCGTGCACCTTGCCCTGCGCACATATGAAGATTCCGGTACGAGGTGCACTGGGAGATTTTGCTGCAATGCAACTGGCCAATTAAAACTCCCACCACAGTTGCATGAGATTCCCTGAAGGGGGCTGAATGAGTGGATGAAACGTGGATTGTTTTATCTTATTGCCAAGGTATTTCCTTTTACAAGAAGGGTTTGAAGAATTGATCTACGTGCAACACACATCGCAATAATGGTTGCAGCCTGCAATCAGCAACTAAATGTTTGCTTGCAAGAAACCCTGTACTTTTGTATTGTTTTAATGCAGAATTCATTCAGCCTCATTTGTGATTTACAACCACACATTTCTGTGCAAATCATATGAGATGCCATTCTTATGTGATTTTACTTCTTTTACATTTACTCCAATGCAACTATTTACCATGGTTATTTTCTCACCAGTGAATTGTCATGATTAGGATAAGGATTTAAAAAAATAATTGGTAACACTTTACTTGAAGGGGTGTGCATAAGACTGACATGACACCTTCATAACCATGACATGACATATGTCATGAATATGAAGGAGGTTTTATGCATGTTTATGACAACTGTCATTAAGTGCCTTTCGCTCAATAATGACATTTTGAATGCAAATATGACATTGTTTAAGATGTCTTTGTTATGACATCTTGACATAAACCATAACATCATAACCCGTCAGTGTCTTTGTCATGACAACTTGACATTAAATTAAGTTAAACTGTCATGTGGTTGGTTTTGACATTGGCTGTCATGAGGTCATTATAACGGTGTCATGAATATTTTTCGTGACCTCAACTACAGTGGTACAAATTGAATTTGTCATTAAACAGTTATAATGGCCTCATGACAGACAATGTCAAAACCAACCACCTGACAGTTTAATGTAATGTTAACCAATAAAGCTAAGTGGTTTCTTAAGTTTGATAATTAATCTGCTAGGTCATGTTTATGACAGGTTGTGTTGTCTTAGTAATGTCAAGTTGTCATGACAAAGACACTGACAGGTTATGATGTATTTGCTTATGTCAAGTTGTCATAACAAAGACATCTCAAACAATGTCATATTTGCATTAAAAATGTCATAACTGAGCGAATGACACTTAATGACAGTTGTCATAAACATGCATACAACGTCCTTCATATTCATAACATGTGTCATGTCATGATTATGAAGGTGTCATGTCAGTCTTATGCACACCCCTTCAAGTGAAGTGTTACCAAATAATTTAGCAGAGTATATCTGGGGGAAAAATACATTAGAATAACTACAAAAAAAGATATATTTACTGTAGAAGTTTCCATGACTTGTCATTAACTTTTACGATAAAATAAATAAATAAAAATACTATCCATTACATTTCCAGGCCTGGAAATCACATCTTCGTAATTCCCTGATATTTCAGGCTTTTCAGAACCTTGGGAATTTTACTTAAGAATACTGTAGATTTATGAATGACTATGTTTTCATTTACAGTATTTATTTATCACATTGTACTGATAGTTTGACTGCTAACATGCATTTAAAGCATGCAGAGTAATATATACTATAATATAATGAAATATTTGCAATATGCCATACCGTTTAAAGTTTTGGGGTTGGAAAGTTTTCTTTTTATGTTTTTGAAGGAAGTCTCTTATACCCACCAAGGCCTTTAGTGGCCTTTGCTATATGTTTCACTTGAAATGGGCCTTGCAACAGAAGGGCCGGAAATTTCCAGGGTCGTAAATTAACGCGGACTTGGGGCAAAAATGCCACCAAAATGGAGATATGTGGCAAAAAATGTCCCTGTTTGAGTTCTTGTTTTTAATATTTATAACAGGATGTAGTTAAGCAATACCACACACGAGGAAGAGTGCTGTTTTCCCCAATATCAGTACTATTGCAAATGTGATATGACAACAGTTTAATAAACGTGAAGTTAATATAAGGTGACCTACAGTTAAGACTCAGAATATTGCCTGTTTTTACTCTATTTCGCCAACGAAAATATCTCCAACTTCCAAACAGATCCACAGTAGAGCCATAGCATGTCTCCGAGCAGCACGTGATGTTTCGATACTGAATTATGAATCCGTGTTTTTAAACAAATCAACCTAATGAATGACCGAGTGACTCACTCATTGTCCCTGAATGAATCAGCCATTTTGAATAAACTGTTTGAATGAATGATTCAATGACTCACTCATTAAGACTATGATTACTGGAGAAAGGAGTTTCTTGAACCCGCGGCTGATGAAATCATTCCTGCGGTCTATCATGCTGCAAGAAAGAATGGCGTCGTTGTGATCTACATACTGCCAAGCAAGGCCAAAACCTGACTCATTTTCATAACAATTGTGAAGTATTGGATGGTAATCTAAAAGTGGTGCTTCATGTGATAACATCTAAATTAAGTGATTTTATTCAAATACATTTTTTTTTATTTAACATTACTGATTACTGAAATATATTACACCAACAAAACGAAATTTAAGGTTAAGATCAGGTAGAAATAGCTCTTTAACTAACAATTGCAGTTACCACTTTTTACAGTACTGCATTATCACAGCGTTTTGTCTAGAAAGATGCAGACATTCTAGTAGAACCACTGGCAAATCAAATGTCATGAAAATCAATTAGTGCCAATATAAACTATAGTTCTCGATGATTCACAACCTCCCCACTGAGAAATGCTTTGGTTGTTCTGCTAATGCTGGAGCATTATTTCCTTATGATGTGTGTGCTTATCTATCCGCATTCATGTCTGAGAGTAATAGAATAATATAAAACGCGACCATAGCACAGAGTCATAATCTGTGCATTATCTCGTCTACATGAGCATTCATGCAGGTGTGATGCATTAGACCAGTACGACCATCACACATAGATAAGCATGAGACGGACGTTCCTTTTACATAAGCACTAATGCAAGCAAACAGGGCCTTTCTGGTGTGTCAAACACAGTCACGTATCTCCTAAATCACTCAGGGTCTCGGAGGCCGCTATATGTCTTGTCCCAGCCCCACCTTTGACAGCAAACAACAGCTGGAGAGACACCATTTTAAAGCCCACAACGCCGCCCCCTCCTTTTCTGCATATCTGATGAAATCTTGCTGTATCCTCTTGAGTAATTAACAACGTCGAAGCCCGGGACTCCTGGCTGCTTATCTAGCGACACCTCGGGGCAAACACTAGCCGAACGGGACGCCTCCAGGATTAGGCTGATTTGTAAAGGGAGTAGATGCACCTCCAGGGATGCCATGCAGGCGTGACCTCAAAACACACCGCAAAATACAATACAGGCCACCGGCGTGACAGGGCTGACAGCACATCAAACTGATGGCCGCTCTGGGACCTGAGGGATCAAGGACTTTTTTGGGGAGGTTTTCTGGACATGTACGAGTTAAACGGCTGTGGAAGAAACACAACGAGGAATCCAGAAACAAATGAATAGATTCTGCATATGTGGGATTGAAAATGATTTGTACGAATCGGTTACAAGCTGCAGATTCGAGATCTGTATGAGTGAACTTTATATATTAAAACTTTTAAAAACAAATGAAAAAATGTTCATTGATAAAAATAATAAATGTAACCATAAATAATGTTTAAAGTATGATGTGATGAATCTCATGAAAACTGTCAAGAATGTCCATTTGACCCCCAAAACTTTTTTTTATAATGTGATAAAAAGTGATATATTATTTAAATTGTAAACTAAGTATATTTGTAAAACATAACTATGAATTCATTCATTAAAATAATAATAATGATGATAATAATGATGATTAGTGAACACGTTGTTTTTTTTTCCATTAAAATAATGTAATTTGGTGGGAAAATGTGTTTGATAAAAGATTATGGTCATATATTTCAAACTACAGACATAACCAATGTATTTAAAAAGTTCAAATGCACAGAAAATGCAAGTCCAGTAACTTATTTTCTAAAATGCAAGGGGAAAAAAATCTTTTACTGGATATGAGCAACGACTGATAAAAAAAAAAAAAAAAATCTGATTAATGTCGCAGTCGATAAGCTTTCCCTGCTCCCGTAAATGTGTCATTAAACATTTATGATTTGTGAAAAATAGCCCCACTAAATCTAAATGGCAACAGAGGAGGTAAACACCATAAAAGCGTCCTGGTACACAAATAAATAGCTGAGAGATTTTCAGATGCGCAGATGTCTTTAAAGCGGCTTCGCTAACAAGACGGACGCAGTCATATTTGGAAATAGCGAGCCGGAATGTTAAATGTTCTCTAAACCCGGCAGCACTGTTATTTTGAGCCTGATTTGTTTAGACTGAAACGGTATTTGATGAAACGACTGTCGTTTGCTTTCCCTAAGGTTCTTTTCACTGTGTGAAAGTTCACAAACAAAGTGTACTGGACCTCTGACTAAATGGCAAGTTAATCAACGTGTTTTATCAAATTCATACAGACGCAGGAGGAATAAACTGGACGATAAAAAAACAGAGGCGTTTGAAGAGTATGCATGGTTCATAACGTGACACTAGTGGAGGGATTTTAGACCAATGAGATCTCACGGTGGGCGGGGCTAGTTGGGAAAACCGTGTTTAAGATTCAGAACATTGCGAACATTTCCAACAATTCTGATTTCATACCCGGCTAGATCTTAGTCACACCAAAGGAATAGTTTATCTCACACCTTATCTCGTTCCTTTATCATACTGAAACATATCCTGGCCACTCTTTTCAAGCATTAGGACTGTGGCCATCAAAATAACAAGAAAGATCCATCATTACAGTAGTTCATATAATCCAAGTCTTCTGAAGTCACATGGTAACTGTGTGAGGAACATACTGAAAATGTAAGGAGTTATTCACTGAAAATGTTGAACTGCTAAACTAACTGCTAACTCTTACGTGAAAAATAATACATGTAATGCTGACATGAGAGTAATTAGATAACAGTGAACTATATCTTTAAGGCAAATACTTCATAATATGGAAGTATCTTGTTGTTTCGAGGGACTCCAGATGGTGTTCCCTGTGTCCTGAACACAAGGTCATGTAATTCTGATTGACTGAAGACAGCTGTCTGCCCCTTATTTACCTCACGGGACACAAACACACATTTCTTTCACATTTCTGGGCTCACAGTCTCATCATCGGCGCTAGTCCTGAGAGAAAAGGTCATATTGACCGTCAATGTGTCCGCGGTGTGTACAAATCACCATCAGCAGTCTAATAAGCACATAAACATTCACGCAGCCGCATGACTCCAAATGCGAACAGTGAGAGATTCAGACACCGAGGTCATTCATGAGTGTTTTCATAATTATGTGAGGGCTGAGTGCACTTTATAGAAACTTAACAAGGTATGCATATAGTTTCTCTTACAAAAAAAAAAAAACAAAAAAAAAAAGGATGTTGGTGGTACCATGGTAAAACTACACTTTTGTATACCATTGTAGTGGAATTGCATGGACAATACCATGATACTACATGTCCGAAATACAATGGTGGTATACACTCACCGGCCACTTTATTAGGTACACCTGTCCAACTGCTCGTTAACACTTAATTTCTAAGCAGCCAATCACATGGCGGCAAATCAGTGCATTTAGGCATGTAGACATGGTCAAGACAATCTCCTGCAGTTCAAACCGAGCATCAGTATGGGGAAGAAAGGTGATTTGAGTGACTTTGAACGTGGCATGATTGTTGGTGCCAGAAGGGCTGGTCTGAGTATTTCAGAAACTGCTAATCTACTGGGATTTTCACGCACAACCATCTCTAGGGTTTACAGAGAATGGTCCGAAAAAGAAAAAACATCCAGTGAGCGGCAGTTCTGTGGGCGGAAATGCCTTGTTGATGCCAGAGGTCAGAGGAGAATGGCCAGACTGGTTCGAACTGATAGAAGGGCAACAGTGACTGAAATAACCACTCGTTACAACCGAGGTATGCAGCAAAGCATTTGTGAAGCCACAACACGCACAACCTTGAGGCGGATGGGCTACAACAGCAGAAGACTCCACCGGGTACCACTCATCTCCACTACAAATAGGAAAAAGAGGCTACAATTTGCAAGAGCTCACCAAAATTGAACAGTTGAAGACTGGAAAAATGTTGCCTGGTCTGATGAGTCTCGATTTCTGTTGAGACATTCAGATGGTAGAGTCAGAATTTGGCGTAAACAGAATGAGAACATGGAACCATCATGCCTTGTTACCACTGTGCAGGCTGGTGGTGGTGGTGTAATGGTGTGGGGGATGTTTTCCTGGCACACTTTAGGCCCCTTAGTGCCAATTGGGCATCGTTTAAATGCCACGGCCTACCTGAGCATTGTTTCTGACCATGTCCATCCCTTTATGGCCACCATGTACCCATCCTCTGATGGCTACTTCCACCATGTCACAAAGCTCTAATCATTTCAAATTGGTTTCTTGAACATGACAATGAGTTCACTGTACTAAAATGGCCTCCACACTCACCAGATCTCAACCCAATAGAGCATCTTTGGGATGTGGTGGAACGGGAGATTCGCATCATGGATGTGCAGCCGACAAATCTGCGGCAACTGTGTGATGCCATCATGTCAATATGGACCAAACTCCCTGAGGAATGCTTCCAGCACCTTGTTGAATCTATGCCACGAAGAATTGAGGCAGTTCTGAAGGCAAAAGGGGGTCCAACCCGTTACTAGCATGGGGTACCTAATAAAGTGGCCGGTGAGTGTATATCAATATGCAATTTTCATATTAATATATGGCCTATAGCCATAGTAGGCTACTTTAAAGAATACCATTAATGATAAAGAGTAAAGACCATACTGAGATACCATACTGAGCTCAGTTTAATCATGTGTGTGTCTGTATCCGTCCTCACTTGAGCTGTGGAAACCGGTTGCGGTCCGTACAGATCTGGTTATCTCTGCTTCAGTTGCAAGACTTCCCGAACCCAAGCCAATGTTCTGTCAGCTTGGACGTCCGTGGAACGGCCCAGCAGCCAATCAGAACCCAGCATCTGTCATCCAGCCGACTGTGCCAAGCCATCGTCTCGGGCAGGTCGGCGCTCACTTGATGAAACTCAATAAAATTGATCCAGAATAAATGAACAGGGGTAAGCAGCCAGAGAAAGATCGCTCACTCCGCTCACCTGTGACAGCCGTGACCTGCCACATCTGTCCTGCTCTTTTTCTCCAGCTTGCTCGCTTTTATTCTTCTGAATCTCTTTCTCAATTGCTTATAGTCTCTCATAGACCTTCTTTGTTGTTGCTTTATTTTTCTCTTGCATGCATGCTTTGTTTCTTTTCGAAAACAGAGGCATATGCACACACACACACACACACACACACACACACTAAAGTGTGTAATACTCAGTCAGCCACTCATTATCACGAAATAAACCCAGACATGAAGCAGAGGTTAAAAAGAGACCCTGCATTCTCCTCAGTTCCACTGAGCTTCTTATTGCTGTTTTGAACACAAGAACACATCTTATGTAAACGCCTCCTGAGGAAAACATCCACTCCGGGTCAGGTGAACCCGAAGCCAGTCTAATTATACTGGGCTTCCTTAGTTGGCTAGTTTTGCACATCCCTCATATGGGTCACATTTGAAAGGTCAAAATCACGAAGAAATTGAATGTGAGCACAGAATCAGAATCTGGCATTGGGTTTGTGGTGTGAACATGAGCTTTCGATTTCACAGACTTTTAAAATTCTCACATTTGGCATTCTGTTTGCAACATTTGCATTATGTTTCAACAAGAAACATCATTGAATTAGTTCAGTAGGAGTGAACTTATTTATACACATTTTAGTGCATAATAACTGAATATGCAGTAAGTATTCAAATATAAAGGCAAATATGATGCAATAGCCTGTATGTTTGCGTATACTATATTCACATGAGTTTGGGTAATAATTCCGACTGCATGTCATACCTGACACATCACAAACCTGAAATAATTACACAAACCTGAACTCTCATACTTATACTGTACATATTTATGTGTAAATTGTGGATGGGCATTGCAGGACTGGAATGCTTTTCATAGGGTAGTTACTTACTAAAATAAATAACTAGACACAAAGGAATTAGTAAGGTGTGTTTACCTCATTAAAATAAATTAATGAATCAAATAATCAATGAACTAATAATCAATAAATAAATTCGAATTTGTACATTCGAAGTACAATTAAAATGAACTAAAAATCAGTGAATATAATTCATATAGTAATATATATATATAAATTATTAAATATAAACTTGTAAATATAAACTTGAATGAAAGCTTATTATAAAGTTGGGGAAAAGATTGGATGGATCTATCTATCTGAATGATAGATAGATAGATAGATAGATAGATAGATAGATAGATAGATAGATAGATAGATAGATAGATAGATAGATAGATAGATAGATAGATAGATAGATAGATAGATAGATAGATAGATAGATAGATAGATAGATAGATAGATAGATATGTAACATTTGCTCAAGTCTTTCCTTTAAGAACAGTCTTCGGTCTGGTCTCTGGTGCTTGTCTCCATGGAAACCGCACACAAAGCAAACAAAGAGGCCGTCGGACACATCAAGAGTCCGAGCACTGAAATTAACTCTCAATCAATTTGATTGGATGGTGACCTTGTTAAACCCACAGCGATCATTCAAACATTCACAAGTACTCGTTCAACACAAGCTTAAGGACCCTCGTGTGAACTTTGACCCATGTCTCACGAGGTGCTCCTGCAGGCTTCTCCGCTAACTAGCATGAAGCATCAAGCACGATCTTGTATCCGCCTCAAGCCTGACATGCTCTGACATCTTAATTGCTTTTCAGTGTGTGCACTGAAGCGCGTGAGACGTATCGCAAATGAAGATTTGTTTGGATTTGCGTGCGGAGGGACTGTGGGAGAGGGGGACATGTTTTACTGCTAAGGCTTTGAACTCCAAATGGGCAGGTATCAATAATTCACCCACAAACAGGCTGGTGAGGCTGCATGTCAATGATCGGTAAATAATTCAACCTGTGGGTGACGGGACGTTAATGCCGAGTTATTCCAATGCAGAAACACTGTTATGATGATCTGAAATGCATGCGATGAAAGAAAAGAGAATTGTTGGTTGTATCGTGAAAATAAACAAATGGATACAATTGAGAATTAAGATGCTCACCAAGGCTGCATTCATTTGATCAGAAATACTGTAAAAACAGTAATATTGTGAAATAGTAGTACAATTATAATAACTGTTTTCTTTATGATTATATAGTAAAATGTCATTTATTCCTGAATTTTCAGCATCATAACTCCAGTCTTCAGTGTCACATGATCCTTCAGAAATCATTTTAATATGCTGATTTGATGCACAAGAAACATTTATGATTATTATCAAAAACAAAAACAGAATTTTTTTTCAAAACTTTAACATGCTTTCTGTTTTTCACCTTTACAGTTGCATTTATTTATTTAACAGACATTTTTATTTACAGTGACTACATTTTAAAAAGGCACTTTTCATGAAGCAATCAGCAATATCAGCGGTAGTGACTCGAGTCTTTTGAATCGTTTCACTGAAAAAAGATTTGATCACTGATTCATTACCTGATCGTTTCCTCATTTTACACAATTACACCAGTAGTGTGCGATAAATGAGCATATTTTAGATTTTAGGAGTCATTGAATCATTGGCTGAATTCATAATAGCATACTATTACCCTTTCTATTTTATGTCAGAAATACTATTATAATGACAGTATGCTATTCTGAATTCAGCAAATGTCTACAAAGACTTAAAGGGATACTTCAGGATTTAGCATTAAGCTTTGTATTAGTAGAAAACCTGTAGTATTTTCGAATTACCGTGCTTTCCACCCTCATATCCCCCTGAGACGAGAGATTTATGTATTTTTTGTCTGGTAAAAATACATTTTTTGGCCAGAGACTAAAGACTACAGCCAGTAGTAGGGGCTGTCCCGCATGTTCCCAACCCGCCCATAGAGGCTGGAATCTCACTCACAGAATGGACACATAGTCAGGGGCGTAGCAACCGGGGGGGACGGGGGGGGACTTTTAGGCCCCGTCCACACTACTGCGTTTTCGTTTAAAAACGGAGACCTTTTGCTACGTTTGCACCTCCCGTCCACACTAAAACGGCAAAAACGGAGACCCAAAACGGGGAAGTTTAGAAACGCTGCCGACCCGTTTTTCGTTTTGAATCTCCGGAGGGCGTTTTAGTGTAGACGGGTCAAAACGGAGGACTTTAGAAACGTTGACGTAGAGGCTCACGCTCGGCTCTATGATTGGGTGTCATCAGTCATGGCGTATATCTTTGCTAGCCACTGTTGTACAAGTAAATTCTGCATTTTACAACGCTATAACTGCCTACATGCGCCGGAGTCAAGCTATTATTCGAGTGATCTGTGACAATTCCGATGTGCAGCGGCGGCGTTGACCGTACGGAGCGTCGGTTTGTGGTTAACCCAGAGCATGGTGGGATAATTTTATCAATGAAGTTGTGTTTACACCGGGACGCGCATGCCCAGTGTTGGTGAATGGTCACGTGATCCACGTTTTCAGTCGTTTTAATGTGGACGGAGATCAATTCTAATACGCAGCTAAAACGCTGGTGTGGACGGAGATCGTATTCGTTTTAATTATCCGTTTCTAAACTAAAACGCAGTAGTGTGGATGGGGCCTTAGAAACAGGTTATTCTGTCCCCCGCATTTTTTTTTGACTCAGCGCCAATATTTCCGCCCGTGTTCTCTGATTTGTTACTTAGACTTGAGTGAGCTAACATTCAGCCAATCACAGCGCGAAGCATCTATTGGGCGCGTCTGCCATGAGCTTCAAATCTTTTGTTGCTCTTGCGAATTTTCGTGTTTGTTTAGTCGCTTTGCTGTTTGGCCGTCTAATGCACCCCAGAAAAAAAAGCAGAGGACTACATCATTTTTTTTCAAACACACACTGTTACAGTATGTCGCGATGACATGAATCACACGTAAAGTTACCTTGTTATGATTTAACCTACTGTAACGCTGTAATAGACAACAGAACCCGTATGGACCTCGTCACGTCGCGCCGGATTGTGCCGAGTGTGTGTTAAATGCTCTCCTACTTGTTGCTTTGGATAAAAGCGTCTGTTAAATGAGACATAACAGATTATTCCCAGCAGGCACACACACAACGTCATAAGATGTTGATATTTGGTTAAATTTTGGTTGCGGCATCGGGTGACCAAAATTCAATGTAAATTCAACATCTAATGTCAATGTTAAATTGATGTCCAATACCGAATACATTGATTTAGGTTTTATTGATATATTTTTATAAAATGTCTGTTGTATAAAATTACTGTAGGCTAGATGTAATCTGTTCTGTACTCATTGAACACTTTTTTTGGTCCAACTGTTAGTAAGATAAAAGTTATTGTTCAAGTGTAGTTTAACTGAAATATTGTAAATATCATAAAATATCTTTATTTCATAAAAATAAAGTATAGATGTCCACAGTTGTCTGAAAGTCCCAAGTCCTGCAATATTTTTTTATTTCGAGTATGATTTCACAAAAATAGGTTGCTGTAAGCTATCATGGCATGTTCCCAAAATTGGTACTAGGGTGCTGTAAAATGCCAATTGCTATTCCATCTAGAATTTATTATTATGAACATCACCTTTCAGTCCCTCCAGAAAAACGCGATTATGCAATCGCATGATTCAATAATCAGCCAAAGTCCGCATATTTATGCGGGGGCATTTTTTCAAATACGCCGCACTTTTGCCGTATAAATTGCCGATTTCCACGCAAAATATGCGGGGCTTGTATGATTTCATAATCCCCGCATTTTTTTTGCAAAAAAAGTCACATATATCTAAGCAGAAAGTTGAAAAATGTTGCGTTTGCTTCACACGAGAGCAGCCATTTCCCCCTGTTGCCATGGGAACGTTATGAAGTGACGTAATTACGCGACAAATTACGTAATTACGACAACTGTAAAACAGGAAACATTTTTTTCATATTTTATTTATTCATTTTTACAGAAGTTGTAGCATATTCCTTTTGTAAAGCTACAGAACTTGTTTGACTCATCAATGTTTTGTAAGTTTGAGCCATGTGTTTATTAAGGTCTGAAATAAAACAAGATTAAATATTCCAGCACTTTCTGTGATGTAGTATGTTTGCTTATCATAGGAAGTAATAAGAAATAGCTCTTTACATTAAGGTAGTAGCCTAGTGAGAACAGGGTGTTGGGGAATCACTTTTCTCTCTTTTTCATCAAACCGCAGTTTTTGCAAGTTCCCGCAATTTCATCACATAAAATTGCAAATATCCTGCATATTCCATCGCCGGATAATCAAGGATTTTTGCCCGCAACAATCACAAAAAAACTTTGCATTTTTCTGGAAGTACTGACCTTTGGGTCACATCACCACACCATTTTGTCCCCCCCACTTTTATAATGGCTGCTACGCCCCTGCACATAGTGTTAGCCATCTTTTTCTGGAAGCTAAGCTAGCAGGCTCTTGTTCTGTGGAGAAAGCTGAGTAGTAGGGGTTACCATCCTCTTTTTCCCGGACATGTCCGGCCGTCGATGTCCTGGATTCAGCTTTTGATTTCTGCAGTCGCCATTCATTGTTTACATGCACACCATACCTGTCAACATTTGGTTTTCAAAATCCGGGAGATTTCTCCGGCGGCGGGGGAGGGGGGGGATTGGGGGTTGGGGTAAATGTACAACTTGTAACGACTGGAAATAAGGTGTGGCCCCTTTAAGAGCTGTGCGCTCCCTGTTGAACTGTCGGCAGTATTGTATTTTATGTGCCTTGGGCCTCGAACACCCCTTTTACTGTCTATGCGAACACCCCATGTATGCGAGTAATTTCTGTTTGATGCTAATTTTGATCTTATTTTGTTTATTAAGTAACGATGTGGACGGTAGAACGTGTGACAGACAGTTAGGCTACACGAGTTCGATTTGGGAATAAAGTGCGAGTTGTGAGATGCCAATCGCCTCCGTCTGGCCTCTGCATGCAATAACTTCAGTTGTGAGCTAACTTATCCCTAATCTTCCTGAAGCAACGCGTTACAAACTGTACTTCAGTTTCATTGCGGGGACACCACCTTCACCTGCCATCATGTCTATCGGCTCGCTTTCGGGTTATACTTTCCGTGACTGCGCAACTGGGTTATAGGTTGCCAGGTTGAGGTGACACACGGGTTGAAATTGTAAATGGTCTGTGGATTGTGTGAATATAATGCATTTAATACAATCTGGCAACTGGTCAACATTAGACAAACATATTGGTCCGATTATTCATAATGGAGTTTGGGCCATGCAAATTACGGGAGTTTCCCGGGAGAAATAACAAACCGGGAGGGGTCCGGGATATAGGGCTAAAAAACGGGAGAAACCCGGGAAAAACGGGAGTGTTGACAGGTATGATGCACACCTTTTGTTTCAATCTAACTGAATTCATTCCGATTGGTGAATCTGAATGTAGTGTTTACATGAACGCTAAACAAGTGATCGGTTGATGTGCGTTTTAACATTGCTAAGAAAATTCCCGCTCCTCCGTGAGAGATACGAGACCGGTGCGTCTCACCGGCCTCGCGGCGTTCTCCCGCGGCCCTCACTCGTCCTGCTCGCCACAGTAAACATGATGAATGGCGACTGTAGAACGCAAAAGCCGAATCCCGGACATTTTGGGCGATCTCGAAACACATTTTCGGGCAGACTAATCACGGAGACTCACTAGTAGCCTAGACTTGTTGTTTAACTACTGCGCTCTGTTACCGGTAGGCGTGGCCTCCTAGGGCAGCGAAGCAAGTGCATTCTGGGAGTTGTTGTCTTTCATCCACATAAGCCAAAAATACATTTTCTGGCGTTTCTCAGTATAGAAAGCTCCAAATTCAAAAATAATTTCACATTTCTTCTACATAAATGACCCATTTTAAATACACATTCATCTTTCCAGAGGTGAAGTATCCCTTTAAAGTCCCCATGAAATCAAAATGGAAGTTTTTTTCATCTTTAAGGTTATCTATAAGCTATGTGCTCCAAAAAAACGACAAAATTCACATTTAGAAGATATTAGCATTCAAAACTTACAGTCTACCACTTACACCTATATGGATCAATGATTTTAATGACATCACTCTGCACTTGAGCTTCTCATCAGATTTTCTGTCCAATCAAATGCTTTCTAGAATCTGAAGCTCCGCCCCCTTACATTATAAGCAGACGCTGAAGCTGCGGCTGAAATGAAGTCTGGTTTCACGTTAGTGTCACGCGAACCGCCACAGCTCCGGTCCAGAGACACGATACACAGAGCGGATCATATGATCGAGTCGCCGCAGAACAGAAAACGTATCGGAACATTTGAATTCTGCAGAATGCTGTATTTTAAAGCGATATGGAGGAGAAACGGTTAGAGATTAGGAGGAAACTATAGCTTTACTGAGCTCAACGGCTCTGACCGAGCTGTGATATAACCTAAATGCTATTGGCTAATTTAAAAAGGGGAGGAGCTGTTCGATATGTCCCGCCCTGTCTTCCTGTTTCAGTGGAAATTACATCAACACATTTCAAGGCATTTCAAGGCAGGTGATTTATTGATTGATTTGTTCTCTTAAAATATTCACTCAAACAGAGATTCATTCAAGAACAATTCATTCGAATCGCTATTGGCACCTACAGTAAATTAATGGCACCTACACCAATTAATCTTTTGCAACCTATTTAACTCATGTTTAACTTTGCATGAACAGAAACAAAGCGGAAGCAACACATAAAGACTGAAGTCCATATAATGCAAAACGGATCGTGTTGACAACACTTAGCCGAGGTAAATCTCTTTGCAAAGCTGAATCGTGAGTTTTCAGGAGGTGTCTTTGACCAGAGCTGGAGTTAAATCAATGGTTCCACACAGGGGCAAGAGTCGTCATTCAAATGAGAGAAATTGATTGGTTACCATTGCCATTTACATATAAATGAGAGCAGTTATCGGCGCGTCCACTTGTCTGAGTTTCTTGACAGCTCTAACTTTGCTGAACTCATTTTCTGAATAGTCTCCAGTCCAGAAGAGAAACCGTGATACATGCACGAAATAATAAATTAGCCAGCTATTATGCGAGAAATTACATTGAGAAGCTGGGAAAACTTTCCATTAAGTTTCAAGGAGTGTGAAAATGATGCTCTTCTTTAAGGTCTACAGTCAGAAAAAAAGAAACAGTTCAATCTTCGGTGTTAGCATTATAGAAGAAGTATTGAAAGCGCAATTACATATAAACAAACTATTTAAGTAAACCTCTGACCAGGAATAATGATTGCAGAATATAATGGCAGAACGATTGGATTACATACATGTTAGACTCCTTTAGACATATATGATAAATCTGACATTTACACTCGTTTATTTTAAATGAGAGAAAATGTGTAAATGACTTCATAGTGGTTTTCCGAAAAAATCTGCTTTAACAGCAACCTTTACAATGTGCACCGCCCTATTCCTGTAATTATATTTATAGGACTATAGTTACACACGGATATTGATAGATGTCTGTTACAATGGTAGACACTTAGATCCACGGCTCACACATTAAAGGGTTAGTTAACCCAAAAATGAAAATTATGTCATTACTGACTCACCCTCATGTCGTTCCAAGCCCGTAAGACCTCCGTTCATCTTCAGAACACAGTTTAAGATATTTTAGATTTAGAAAAATCCATTGAAAATGTATGTACGGTATACTGTCCTTGTCCAGAAAGGAAATAAAGACATCATCAAAGTAGTCCATGTGACATCAGTGGGTTAGTTAGAATGTTTTGAAGCATCGAAAATACATTTTGGTCCAAAAATAACAAAAACTAGGACTTTATTCAGCATTGTATTGTCTTCCGGTTCTGTTGTGGATCCGCGTTCAGTGACACCGCTGACGTAAGACGCTGCTGACGTGTGTCTGGTGTGTGTGTGTGTGTGTATTCTGGTTCTGTTGTGGATCCGCGTTCAGTGCCGCTGCTGACGTAAGACGCTGCTGACGTGTGTCTGGTGTGTGTGTGTGTGTGTGTGTGTGTGTGTGTGTGTGTGTGTGTGTGTTCTGGTTCTGTTGTGGATCCGCGTTCAGTGCCGCTGCTGACGTAAGACGCTGCTGACGTGTGTCTGGTGCGACCAAAATGTATTTTCGATGCTTCAAAACACTCTAACTAACCCACTGATGTCACATGGACTACTTTGATGATGTCTTTATTTCCTTTCTGGACAAGGACAGTATACCGTACATACATTTTCGATGGAGGGACAGAAAACTCTCAGACTAAATCTAAAATATCTTAAACTGTGTTCTGAAGATGAACGGAGGTCTTACAGGTTTGGAACGACATGAGGGAGAGTCATTAATGACATAATTTTCATTTTTGGGTGAACTAACCCTTTAATGCTCCCTCACAGCCATATGAAAGCAAACACACTTCAGCATGCACCCTGTATCCGATCCAATTCTATCATTGACATCCAGCTCTATGATACGCTGCAGTGACACATCACAGATGGTGTGGATCAGTACAGGTCAACAGAGACGTCCTCAGCCTCTGCTCGGCTTGCTGGGAACTCTGAGCTCCAAGATGCTAAATTAAGATGCAGATCAGCCTCAATGCATTCAACCCCTCCAAGGTATAGTTTTCCCACTTTCATAAACGAGAGGGATGTGAGAGACAGTAAGAAGAAGAACATGAGAGAACAAGGAGTCTCAGAAAGAAAGCGAGACATAAAGAAAGAGACGAGAAGATACACAGACAGAGAGGGTATGACTCGCATTGTGATTCACAGCTAAATTCAAAAGTAACAATAAACCTGCCATGCAAAACTATTTTTAAAGTTGAAGTGTGTCATTTCACATTAGTGGCAAGAAATGGAAAAATAACGACACCAAACAGGTTTCCAATCTTTTTCTGGTGGATAAAATCAACATTATTATGTTGAATATGCCTTTTCTCTTGCAAATATGTCACTTTACAGATATGTCTTCAGATATGTTTCAATATGTCTATATAGTTATTAATTTTTACGTCCGTTTTAGTTTCAGCTATTTTAGTACATCAAGAAGAGTTGTAGCTGAAATGAAGTTTGTATAACTTATTGAGAGTTTTTCTTTCAATCAAAGGCTCACAATTCTACTATTCTATTTTGTAAACGTCCAATTCAACACAATTTAATTTCTTCCACTCAGTCAAAACTTTCTGCTGGCCCTTAAGTGGACTTCATCATTTTCACATCAAAGAAATAGCACACTTCACCTTTAAGAAAGATGCAGGACCTAAAACGGGAAAGTCATTTTTGGACAAAGAAAGGAAAAAGCACTGGCACTGAAATCACCCCTTCTGGACCGAAACTAAAGGCCTGCATTACAAGAACACGTCTTCAACACAAATGCTGTGGTTTTTTAAAAGATTTGTGGGTTAAAAGAGAGACCATGGGCTTCTCTTCCTGAGTCCGTGGGCTGAGCTCAAGGAGAGAAGCTCATTAGCCCGATGCTCTGGGCAAACAGAAGCTGCAGGGTGGCTTTCTGCCACAGGCAAGTTGTATTGAAAAGCTTGTGTCGGCTTTGGGCCGCTCGGTATCATGGGTAATGGTTATCCCAGAATATTGACACCATAATCCCACTGCGTTCACTCATTGATTCTGTATTGAGTCTGCCCTGGAAAAAAAGGACACACTACCATGTTATATAATGTTAGTTTTTTTATGTTTTGGCAATGGTAATACCACAGTATTCTTTGAAATATACAGGTATAGTCGCCTATCGGAGGGTAAAAAATATGTTACTTTGAAATACACTATTATACTGAAATGGTTTTACCATGGTACTTTCAAAATATCATAGTAGTACCATGGTACTTTTAATACGTGTTTTTCATTTAAAAAATAGTGAAAACCCTACAAAAGTACTGTGGTGATGGACTTTTGATATTTACCGTGGTACCATGTACTATGGTATTTATATAGTACTGTGGTAAAGTATTTCTAAAGTGTCATAGTACTACTATGGTACATGTCCAAAATATGATGGTGTGCCAGGTTGCTTTCCATTTTGTTATTGTTTTTATAAAAGTACTGCGGTGGTGATACTATGGTATGTTAATTCTGTGGTACATTTATTTGACCTTTATGTAAAGTACTTACAATAATAAAACACTTACATTTATATATATATATACATAGTTTTATATATTTTATTTCAGTTGATGTTTATTGTATTTCAAGTAACTATTTTGTATTGTTTTAGTTTAAGTTAACTCTATTAACTATATTAACCTTGGGTAGTACCATGGTACATGTCCAAAATCAATGTCAAAGTGCTTTTGATAAAGAGTACATTACTCTTTTTACACCAATGAATGTCTGATCTGCTGAAGACGCCTCACGCTGCTCTCCTGAATGAGTTTTTCATTCAGTCAACGGCTCAAATTCTAGTAAAGGTCAGTAAAATGTCCAATTCAACACAGTTTAATTCCTAACACTCAATCAAAATGTTCCACTGGCCCATAATCGGATATCATCACATTTAAAGTCATAGCGTCCCGCCCGATTGGTCCATTTCCACAACAGGAGGAGGTTTCTCAGACTCCCTCATCAAGGGCCAAATTGCTCTGGACATCATGTGCCAAGAGTCCCGCTGAACGTCCACGAGAGATCTCTCTGAGGACCAGTGGCTTCACGCTGAGATTCCCAGCAAATGTCCTCTCCGTGTTCGGGTTATCATCATCATCAAGGAGCACACTTTGTCATCTTATCCGAGATGACGACGGCACCCCGGGCCACGAAATGATTGTGATTCCACGCAGAAAGACTGAAGCGCTGGAGAGAACCTGCTGTGAGGAAACTTCTGAAAGGCCTCCTCTAAAGGTCTCTTTCAATCCCGATATATCCCTCTTTTTCCCCATCAACACCTCACTACCATCATTTCTCAAGATATATACGGTGAGATGGCCTTGATTATTAAGAGAAATATATTAAAAAGGACAAGAAAGACCTTCTCCTTAAAGCTGATGTAATTCAGATCTAACTCCTTAGAGGTGTGTGATTTTTCGATATTAAAATACTTTTTTTTTATCACCGTTCAATTTGATGACTTTAAGTAAAACATTTGTATTTTGACTTCTTTCACTCAAAAATAAATAGATAAGCCTAAATTTCAGATTGATGTATTTGAATTGCATATAATATTTCTACCCATTTGGATTACACAGTTTTAACACAAACTAAAAAAAAAACTTAATGTGATGCATATTTAAACAGGTAATATTCCTGCACTCCAAAAATTATGGAATAGTTCATTATTACTGTAACAAATTGCATCTATTTGATTTT
The DNA here is from genome assembly GCF_029890125.1 of Rhinichthys klamathensis goyatoka. Taxonomy (NCBI): domain Eukaryota; kingdom Metazoa; phylum Chordata; class Actinopteri; order Cypriniformes; family Leuciscidae; genus Rhinichthys; species Rhinichthys klamathensis. The sequence goes on from NW_026606692.1 coordinate 1,340,802, forward strand.
AATTAAATAATCATATTTTTAAAATGCAGGTATTCAAATTGCTTAGAAGCATAAATAAATAAATAAATCATAAATACATTGCATTTATTCAGTAAAAAGGTATGAGCATGGTTAAAATATGCTAGCTGTGGATCAAACATCAATAGTCAAAATGTATAAGATTGAAACAAATTGGATTTATTGATGACAAATATAAACTAAATATACGGCCACTTTATTAGGTTCACCTTGCTAGTACTGAGTTTGACCCCCTTTTGCCTTCAGAACTGCCTTAATTCTTCATGGCAGAGATTCAACAAGGTGCTGGGAACATTCCTCAGAGATTTTGGTCCATATTGTCATGTTAGCATCACACAGTTGCTGCAGATTTATCAACTGGACATCTATGATGTGAATCTCCTGTTCCTCCACATCCAAAAGATGCTCTCCTGGATTGAGATCTGGTGACTGAAGATCATTTGAGTTTAGTGAACTCATTTTAATGTTCAAGAAACCAGTTTGAGATGATTTGAGCTTTGAGGCACTGTGCGTTATCCTGCTGGAAGAAGCCATTAAAAGATGGCCACACTGTGGTCATAAAGGGATGGATATGGTCAGCAACAATACTCAGGTCGGCTGTGGCGTTTAAATGATGCTCAATTGGTACCTAGAGGACCAAAGTGTGCCGAAATTTTTTTTCCAACACACCTTTACAGCATCATCAGCCTGAACCACTGATACAAAGCAGGATGGATCCATGCTTTAGTGTTGTTTACGCCAAACTCCGACCCTACTATCTGAATGTTGCAGCAGAAATCGAGACTCATCAGACCAGGCAAAGTTTTCCAATCTTCTATTGTCCAGTTTTGGTGAGCCTGTGTGAATTGTAGCCTCAGTTTGCTGTTCTCATCTGACAGGAGTGACACCGGTGTGTGTGTTCTGCTGCTGTAGCTCTTCTTATTTGAGTTACTGTTGCCAGTCTGGCCCTTCTCTGACATCAACAAGGCATTTTTGCCAACAGAACTGCGGCTCACTGGATATTTTCTCTTTTTCAGCCCATTCTCTGTAAACCCTAGAGATGGTTGTGTGTGAAAATCCCAGTAAATCAGCAGTTCTGAAATACTCAGACCAGCCCGTCTGGCACCAACAACCATGCCACATTCAGTCACTTAAATCAGCTTTCTCCCCCATTCTGACGCTCAGTTTGATCTTCAGTAGATCATCTAGACATTAGCTGTCTCATCTCGAAGGCAGCGTCTATTTGTCGGCAGCATACATCACTGAGGCGGGTTGACTGACAAATATGCATCACATTACGTTTATTAGTTTGTTTATGTTATAACTGTGTGATCCTAATGGATGGGAATGTTCTGGCCTTAATATCTTTAGAGCGATCAAAACATCTTCAGGCTGGTGGATGATAAAACAGGTGAAAAAATCCACCAGAACATCTGTCTGTATAATAGTCGGTTCAGATATAATTTTTTTGAAATTCAGGAACTTGAAGGTGATAACACCTTATGACAATATGTCTATTGTCTTAAAGCACATCCAGCAGGAAGGGAAGAAAGTCAATCTATTACAGTAGGACAGCACTATCAGGCTTCGGGATGGTAAAACATCATTGATTTGGCCAGCGGGCGGAACAGGGATAGAATAAACACCGACGTGTTAAGACTGAAAATGGATTTTTAAATATGTATTCATTGATTTTCTGGTCTCTAAGTGTTCCGTGGTGACGTGTTATTTTGCAAAAGAGAGGGATATGAAAAGAAGCATAAACTAATTTGCCTTCAATCGTATTAATTAAAGCAAAACATTCAAGCGTGAGTCAGCGTTTGAGCTTTTACTGTCCTCCAAACTGAGAGTGATGGCGATAATAATCTAATCAACACACAGACGTTTGTTTGTTCAGGGAACATCAGTACTTTTGGCTCTGCAGGTGAGATGGTGACGTTTATTTAGCTGTGCAAAAGAGGATTTTTTTTTATAGCTTTTAAATCATTATTCTGAATGACATACTGAAAAGCGCAACTGATATTTTAATCATAGAAAAGCCGTGTAAAAGCATTTTATAATTATATAAAAGCACCAGATACTGGTATCCAAAGCGACTTGTATTGTATTCAATGTGTGCAATTTATCAGAACATGTATTTTCTCGGATTCATATCCATGACCTTGGTTTATCAGGCGCTAGCAATGCTAAGGGACAGTTTGAATTCACAGGGAATGCATGAACTGAAAAACTGTATAACCTTAATGCAATATAAATCACTCTGAATAAAAGCATCTGCCAAATGTAAAAGTAAGTGAAATGCACGGAAGCGTAGTACTTTTTGTCCTGTTTTCCAGTACAAATATCTAAACATTCTGTGAGAAGCAAAATAGCAAAAGATGTTTAATTAATTAAGACTTTTATATAGCTTTTGTTTTCTGAAAAATGCATCAAAATTATGATTTTGCTTAAAAAAAAAAAAAAAAAAAAAAAATTACCCCATTGGCAGACATTGTGTAGGAAAACTCTGAGCCATGCATCTTCTAACTAGTCTCTCAAAACTGCATTATGGCTCTGACGTGTCTAGAGCGCATACGCTTACATGCACTAACCATAGATCCAAATTATGTGAACAATGTATAGTCCAAGTTCTCCTTTCAGAAACATTTGCTGTCCAGAACAGCTCATAAAACAGGCTGCTGTTAAATCCTATGACAGATTACAGTAATAGATAATGCGAGGGATGACATTTATAAAATAAACAGCTCCATAAATTGCTGGTAATGCCAATGGTGGATGTGTGTCCTCCCTCCATGAGTGGGACACACCATCTATCTGCAGCACTAGCACATAGACATTCGACTAAAACACAAATAGTGTGATTAAAACCACAGTACACATATTTTACTGTGATTATGGTTAGGTTACTGTGGTTTATTAGCAGTCACAGTATTCGGTTTACATGAACTCCAGCTTAATCACACTATATGGATTCATGTAAATGGAACCATTGATGAATAATTCAGAAATAAAAGGAGAATTGGATATGAATGTCTATACAGGTGAAACTCAAAAAATTAGAATATCGTGCAAAAGTTAATTTATTTCAGTAATTCAACTTAAAAGGTGAAACTATTATATTATATAGACTCATTACATGCAAAGTGTGATATTTCAAGCCTTTATTTGTTATAATTTTGATGATCATGGCTCACAGCTTATGAAAACCCCAAATTCAAAATCTGAATATTGTGAAAAGGTTTTCATAGCTGTAAGCCATAATCATCAAAATTATAACAAATAAAGGCTTGAAATATCACACTGTGCATGTAATGAGTCTATATAATATATTAGTTTCACCTTTTAAGTTGAATTACTGAAATAAATGAACTTTTGCAGAATATTAATATTTTTCGAGTTTCACCAGTACATAAAACCACATCTGAAAGTCACCAGAAATTGATGCAAGTGACATGTGAAGGCCAAGTATGGTATGGTAATACACCGGGAATCTGTCCTCTTCAACCCATCCAAGTTAGTGCACACACATTAGGAGCAGTGAGTAATGATCACACACACTGCAAACCGTGCTAACATGTTTTATGCACACAATGCCATAGTTTCATACATCCACGAGCAAAGCTAATGAGGTCTGCTCTGATCTGTTGGCCTGAAACATTAGCAACACATGAAACAGGATCATGTGGGACATCAAGGAGCTTGTTCAATGTTTCATTTGATGGTATTTTTCCTGGCGAGGCTCACCTGATTGATGTGCTTCAGTTTATCAATGACCTGATTGATCACCGGGTCGGCCTCCTTCACCTTGACTTCTGGGTTTTCTGCCTGGGCTTTAATCCCGTTGCCAACCACTCGCAGAGTGTAGCTATAAAGACAAAAAAAGGATAAAGAATGAGAGACGGTTGTTCGCCGTGAGTGGGTGTCGTTTCTTTGGATTCTTTTCCAATTTTTCAGTGCAAAGGCAGTTGAAGCTTTGTTGTTGGCTTGATGAGGAAGGCCTTACATGAACCAACTAGCATAGCAAAGAAAAAGGCGTGAAGAATCCCTGAAAAAAACCCACAAGAGCCTGAGACGGGACAAATAACTCAAGCCACACTAAAAAGCGATAGGACCTCAGGCTGAGAGACAGATTGGGGTTTATGTGGGGCAGAATGGATGTGTGCTGTGATTGGCCGCAGATAAGACGCACTAGTGCAGAGAAAGCACTGCTGACAAATGACATGAAATATTACAATTCTTTATGGGTGAATTCGTTTTTACACCAATGCTAGAATCTGCCCATCCTATTGAGACTCACCTTGAGAAGGACACATAAAAAGTAAAGCCTTCAAACAGTGAGGACAAATATATGAATAGCAAAATGCACTGTGGGCACAGGTTATCAACTCTGTTTACAGGCAATAAAAAACATCTTTATGGAACTGGAAAACTATTTCTTAAAGTCCCCCTGTGGTGAAGTTTGTAATGTTGTTTATATGTCTCTGTGGTGTTTTTAATGTGCTTTAAGACAAAACCATGTGTAAATTCATAAGTCGACAGCATTGCTGAGTATTTTCTCTTTAAAACGGCAGTGAACCAAAGACAGTCTCAAAAACACTGTTTGAAATCGCCGGTGTTTCTGACTTCGCAACTTGTAACCAATCAGATCAACGTGTGATCGTCAACCAGTGGATCTCTGAGCTGGAGTGAGTGAGTGGAGGCGGGGCTCATTTGCATATTAATAGAACCGTGTAAACTAAATGAGGCAAGGGTGTAGAGTTACATTCAAGCTATTTTAAGGCATCAAGATTTTTTTTTTTCAAGGAAAAAACATTTAAATATGACATTTTGGTGATCAAAAAGAGTTTTAATGGATACAATTATTGACTAAGGGGGCCTTTATGAGTATTTTAATGGGTTTAGTAAAGGCTATTAAAGTCCACCTGTGGGGAAAATCAAGTTTTTAATGTTGTTTATATGTCTATGTGGTGTTTTTAATGTGCTTTAAGACAAACCATGTGTAAATTCATAAGTCGACAGCATTGCTGAGTATTTTCTCTTTAAAACGGCAGTGAACCAAAGACAGTCTCAAAAACACTGTTTGAAATCGCCGGTGTTTCTGACTTCGCAACTTGTAACCAATCAGATCAACGTGTGATCGTCAACCAGTGGATCTCTGAGCTGGAGTGAGTGAGTGGAGGCGGGGCTCATTTGCATATTAATAGAACCATGTATACTAAATGAGGCAAGGGTGTAGAGTTACATTCAAGCTATTTTAAGGCATCAAGATTTTTTTTTTCAAGGAAAAAACATTTAAATATGACATTTTGGTGATCAAAAAGAGTTTTAATGGATACAATTATTGACTAAGGGGGCCTTTATGAGTATTTTAATGGGTTTAGTAAAGGCTATTAAAGTCCACCTGTGGGGAAAATCAAGTTTTTAATGTTGTTTATATGTCTATGTGGTGTTTTTAATGTGCTTTAAGACAAACCATGTGTAAATTCATAAGTCGACAGCATTGCTGAGTATTTTCTCCTTAAAACGGCAGTGAACCAAAGACAGTCTCAAAAACACGGTTTGAAATCGCTGGTGTTTCTGATAATATTCAGATAATATGCATATATAGATATTATTAAGAACGAACATTAATCAGATGTCTGAGCAGCTATTATTGCAAAAGCTTCTGATTGAAAAGCCTAACAAGGACAGACCATAGTAATACTATGCTGTACACTGGAGTACCATGTAAATACTACTGTATATGAATATGGTATCATTCAGTACAGTAGGCAATATCAAAGTACCAGGGATCCTGCTAGTACCTGTTTTGTAAAAGAGTCAGATTATAACTACGAAAATAAAGGACACAAAAAACATGAAAATAAGATGAAAAAGAAAAGCATGCTACTTATGTCACGCTGAGCCTCCCCATCACGCACGAGCATGTGGTTTCACCTCAGCGGTGTGTCTGAATGGAGGACGCGAGACAAAAAGCCCCTCAGAACACACTGAGCCGTCTCCTGCGCTGCTTTGATTCCAGCTTAAGGCAGAAGAGGTGTGTGTGTGTGTGTGTTAGCTCAGGGCTGTCACTTAGCCATTCCAGCTCTTTCCACACACTCATCTGAATAACGCTCTGAGAGAAAGACACACACTTCAGTGGAATGCTAATGCTCCAGAAATACACGCTAAGTCTCGCTGTGTGTTTTGTGCTTTTGAGGCTCGGAGACAAATTGATTTAAGTGGTTGGAGTGGAAAATTTAAGACTGACGAAACAACAAAAAAAACGAAATACCGACTTCTCAATTTTTCAAAATAAAAACGACACCAACAAACAGCTTGTCATGGGCTTAACAAAATTAGTGACGGGAGATTGTAAAACAAATATAGTGTGCTTGTGATTATTCACAACTATTTAGAATTGCATAGCAACACACTAAAACAACACTACACTTTTCGTTCCATTGACTTCCATTCATTCGCATGCAAATGCATCAGACCCGCAAACGCAAGCTCATTTTTGCATTCTTATGCTTTTCAAAGTTAAAGTTTGGTGAAATCTTACCTGTGAATTCACATCATGTGAAGACGTGTGACCAATGAAAGATTGATATGTTACGGCGTGACCTCTTGGATGAATTAAAAGAATGATGTTTTTGCAGTAAAGCTGAGTAGATTGTACATTTTTGCTCATGTGTCATGATGCAGTTCCTAATACAAGTCGCCAAAATGTCTGAAAACCAAGGTACTTGCTTGTTAGTTGCAATGAAGATCTAACGCTTATAAACGCCAGTCTAATGCTATTAAAATCTCTTCCTTATTTAACAGCTATGTCTGACTTGATTAATATTGAATCACCAGCATGATGAAAAAAAAAAAACCTCAAAAGAGTAGCAATAACCAACACATTCTCATCCTTTGGCGTCATATAGGTGACGCCATATGACATTTCGTCACATGACATCCTTTAGCGTCAATATAACACGCACTGTTATGGGAAGGTGTAGGTCTGGGGTCGGGTTACGGTTATGACGCCTTGGGATCTGCGTCTCATATTGATGCTAAAGGATGCCATGTGCGTAAGATTTCGTCGAAATGTCCAAAGCGTCACATGTATGACGCCTTGGGATGAGAACGGGCTGCAATAACTGGAAAGTGAATGTCCCACAGTAAAAGCCACCTCTCACTCTGGCACTGCAGATTTACTAATATTTCATAACACGCTCACAGAACAGTCTCGGTGTCGGATGATAAAAAAACTTCCACTTCTCCATACATGTACATATGCCATTCACTCGCTTTTGCAAAAGAGAGAACAGATCAGAGATAGTATTTATCTGGCAAGGATTGACAGACAGCTTTCTGAGGCTAGAGCAGATATTCCTACAAACTCGCTCAATCACGACGCTCTTCAATCGCTCTTCTGGTGTGCCAGCGCCAGAGATGGATAATTTGAAGAAAGGTTTTTTTTTTTTTGCTTCATCCACAGCCTATGAATGATGGGATAGTGTGGGTGTGCATACATATGAGCAGGATTGTCTTTTTAAAGACATCAATCATAAAACTTTACAAATTTACACTGCAGCGGCGCACAACGCCTCATTACGCATTTTACTGCTCAACAAACCACCCACCAAACGATCCGCGTAATGAGAAATGTAACTGCGGCTGACATTAGAGGCATATCACAATCAAAACCATTTCATTTGCCTCGCATAAAACACAAGCCTGTGTTCGCTCTTATGGCCAAAACAGGCATTGAAGAGTTTGGAAAACATGAACTAGTCTTACAAAAGACACGGCTCGCCTCTGAAATCTGATTAGCCAGTAGCTGCAAATCTCTTAGCTCATATCAATTATTGGTATTATTATTATTAAGACGCATTTCATAGCATGTGAAATCTATATTCAGTAGAGATGACTGACAAACATAAGCATGCATAATAATAATAATGATAATAATAATAATTGTTCTTTTTTATTATTAAAATGTGATGAGAATAATTATACTATTTTTTTTTATTTTTTTATTTTTACACGGCATCATGATGCTAGGGTGTTTTTGATGGCAGCCATGACAGAACATGTGATTGACCTAGAGTACTTCACGTTGTGGGAGAGAAAACTCCTAAACATGGTAATATCACTGCAATGCAAGGCCTCGAGTGGCTAATTGCTTTAATAGTGTATTACACAAGAGGCCAGCGCTGGGGAGAGATCCACACAGAAGGTCTATAATTGCAGGATTGTTTAAGAGTCAATCAGAACTGTTGTTCAGGAGGCGAAGGCCTTGCCGAAACAAGCAGGAGATTTCAGCCAGTCTGCAGGCACTTCTCCTTCACAGCTGGGTCACTATTATCAGGGCCGGTTCTAGACATTTGGAGGCCCTAGGCAATATTCATGTTGGAGGCCCCCCACCCCCAATAAAAAACTCTTGAAACAACATTTAATTTTAAATGTTTTTACTTACACAGTACATAAGTTTGGACACATTACTATTTTTAATGTTTTTGAAAGAAGTCTCTTATGCTAATCAAGCTGGGATTTATTTGATCAAAAATACAGAAAAATAATAAAGTGAAATATTATTACAATTTAAAATAATGGTTTTCCTATTTAATATACTTTAAAATATATTTCTGTGATGCAAAGCTGAATTTAGTGTCATGTGATCCTTCAGAAAACTTTATAATATTCTGATTTATTATCAAATGTTAGAAATGGTGCTTAATATTTATTTTATAAGCTGTGATACTTTTTTTCAGGATTTTTTTTTTATTATTAAAAAGTTTTAAAATAGTTTTTTTTTTCACTATCGCTTTTTATATATTTAACACATCCTTGCTGAATATTCCTGTTTTTTTTTTGTTTTTGTTTTTGTTTTTATCAAATAAATGCAGGCTTGTAGAGCATAATAAAAAACTTATTTCAAAAACATTCAAAATAGTAATTGGTCCAGACTTTTTACCAGTAGCCTAGGCTACTGTATGTACATATTAATCAAACTTCATCTAAGGTAATCTCTTTTTTGTTTAATGAAGATGTTATTGTTATTTTGCTGTTTTATTCAATTTATTCACAGTACCAGAATACCACTTCAGTGATATAGGCCTATGCTTTTATAATTTTTTCATAGCTGGTATGGGCAGGATTTTCCCCTCCCATTTAATCAATATTGACTGCAGATATTGTCATATTAAGTAGCCTAATCTAATATGATCTTATGCATTGCATTGCTAGCTTAAATATGCTATACACAAACCAAGTGGAAGAGAAAGACACGATCGCTACTGATTAGAAAAATAAATTCTAAACTGATATTATTGGCGTAAGAAGGCTGATGACAGGGTAGGCTATAATCTAATCATCAGCAGAATTTAGAAGATAGACCCGAGATCCTTTACTTGAAACATTTAAAAATGTTGTAGTGTGTTGGCTTTTTAACTTTGAATACAAACGTCTTGTCTTTTACTTTTGTAGCGTTTTAGTCAGCTCCCGACGCGATGTTGTTCATTGTACGCGCAAATTCAAAGCGTCGCGTCTGGGCACGTTAATGACGCTCGCGCTCTTTTAAACTCGTAATAAAGCGGTGAATGATTTTTCCAGAAATGACGCTGATCTACAGTACAAGTTTATATTTAGAATACATTGCAATCACTCCAAAATAGATGACGACAACGCACACATCTGCATTACGAGCTGTGCTTTTTTGCGTGCCTATTTAGGCTTTTGCTTCGCAGCACCTGATGGGCTGGCGTTAATGTGACGTAATGTAACAGTCTATGGTTAAGATAAACATCGTCGCTATTTTTAGTTAATTAATAAATATTGAAATAAATTGTAGATAGGACTTTTTTTTTTTTTTTTTTGTCCCTCTGTCTGGGCCCCATCCCGCCAATCGGGCCCTAGGCACGTGCCTAGTTTGCCTTTGCGTTAATCCGGCTCTGACTATTATTATACGTTTTAGACACTCCAGATGTGCTTTTCAATATTTTTAAGTACTTTCTTCCCTCCAATACAGAAAAGTGTTGTGTGGAGCTTTTAATAAGGTCAACTGGGGAAGCTGTACTATATTTTAAGTTACCGAAAGATGGGTGGACTCTCACTTACTTTCTCCTTCTTCATGCTGAGCTTTTCTTAACAGGTGGTCTGATGTAGCTTTCACTACACAATCTATATATATATATATATATAATTTCATGCATTTATTTGATTTAATCTCTAGCATTTTTAGGGCTTTTAGTCTTAATTTCCATCGCTGTCCTTCAGATTCACATACTGAATGTTGATCTGTGGGGTTTTCACTGTGACATAGTGGTTGTTATTTTAATGACTCAAAAGTACAAGAGAATTGAGAGGCAGTTGTGTCCAAATTAAGCTAAATGTTTTTTTCATTTGTGGAAACGTAATGATTCTGAGACTCAAATAATTTGCCAGTGTTGCTAGCTCAATATCTGCTATTATAAAACTATAAAAAAAAAACAGAGATGCACCGATCGACCGGCCAGGGACCGGATTCAGATTTTCTGAGCAGTTTATGAGTGGCTTACTGCTAGTAAACGCTCAAATACATACAAAATGATGTCAAAATGCTTGTCTTGGGGAATATTCGGTTAAACACAGTCAGTTCTGGATCCTAATTAGAGAGAAAGATAACGCTAGATGTGTAACAGGATATTTGATCCGTGCATAAACTCTGTCTGTGTTAATAAAAGAACAAAAGACAAAGAGAAAATCACTTTCTGCTCTTGATGACCAATTGTAAGCATTAATCTGTATTTCATTTTTACAATGAAGACTATCCAGTGTTATTTTACATTTGATTACTTTAACTTGTGTAGTATTTCTTACCTGAATATACTGTATGCCCACCTGAAAAATCTCTCTTTATTCTATTGGATTAATTTGTGCTGTTGTTTGAAATTTGTTTATTTGTTATTATTTTAATACTGTCTTTTTACTATTTTTTTATGAAAATAAAATGTAGCATTGAAGAAAAGTAGATTTTTGTATATGCTGTCAATTATATTACTTTGAAAGAAAATCGGAATCAGCAAAATCGGTATCGGCAGGACATACTTATAAAAAAATCAAAATCGGCCAAGAAAATTGCAATTTAAAAATATATACACAAAAAAATATACACCCAACAACCTGAACCCACCTGTGAACTACAATCTTTGATCGTAACAGAGACCCTTTTTCTCGAGACGTGAACAGTGTTATGGTGAGATTGAAGATGAAGGAATAATGATTTGTGCCCATTTTGGTGTGATTGCAGAATTGCGAGAGAAATCAAGCGCATCACTCCAGCAGCTGTTTCCTCATCATCTGTAACGTCTCGAGAGCCCCCCGGGTCTCCTCAGGAAATAAAACCATCTAAATGTATCCGTGTTCTTCGGCGTAAATTCAACCAGACAGCGGTGTTAATTAAAAGAAATAACGGCTGAGATTGAATGCAATTGCTGTGAAAGGAAATGGGAAGGGAGTTTGGAAGACAGACGTCGCATGCAGCGCACAAACGCTGAACGCTTCGCCTCTGTTATGGAGCATGACTGCCACCCTGGAGCTCAATGCCAACATCTAAACAAACATGAGAATCATGATTAAATACATAATTACACTGACTTGTTGGTGGATCCCGCTTTGCATTGCCAAAAAAAAAAAAAAAAAAAACGATTTATCTCATTTTGCCTGTTTTCAGTAAAAAAAAAAAAAAAAAAAAACATAAATATACGTGAGAAGTATAAAAGAGGAATATTTACCTTGAATTACACTTATTTCACTTGGAAGATTATTTTGGTCTTATTTTAAGTATAAGCTTTTACTACTTGCTTGAAACAAGAAAATGATCAAAAAAAAAAAATTTATTCTCTGAAGTCTTTATATATTATGCAATTTGTTATTGGATATATGTTTCTTGGATTACATTTATTTATCTGGGCAAATCGTTTTTGTCTTATTTTAAGTGTAATATTTACTAAATTTACTTTTTAAAAAAACTAAAATTTATTCTCTGAAGTCTTACTATCTTAAGCAATTTGTCAAGTATATTTATCATGAATTAAGTTTCTCTTGACAAATTATTTTTATTTTAAGTGTAATCTTCTTTAAATGTACTTGTATTTATGTTTAAGAATAATAAAAAAACGTTTGCAATCTTATCCTGTGTTTTTTTTTTCCTCACAAGTATATTGATTGATTTAAGGATTTTTAGATTTTCTGCCAAAAATGTTAATATTTTTTGCAGTGTGCCACAAAGAGAGAGTCCTGAACAAAAGCAAAGCTGGCCATGCAGTCGTCCATTAAACTGCAACTCCTGCGTTCCAATCAATGAGACCCTCGAGCCATAAACACCCATTGATCTGTGCCAGGGGCAAAGTGTGGCATTAGCCAACAGGCATTCAGGGAAGCAAGGCTTTCTGGGCATTCTGTGTTTTTGAAAAGGTCACTTTCTATTGTGTATAATCCTTACTTGGCTCTTTACTCCAACAACTAAAGGCAACGACGCCTGGACTTCTGCTTCAACAGCGTTACCTGCTGAGAGAACCACAACACAACTGCAGACAGAGCTGAAAAGAGAATTTTGTATAGAGGTCAGCAATAAAAATCAAAGTCTTTTCTAATAATATAAAATATCTGTTAGGGCTGGGTGGTACAGTATGATGATGATATATCCTGGATATTACAGCAGCTTTACATCACTTACAAGTGAGAACAATGAAAAAACGCAGAGTAAAATTAGGGATAATTTGTTATACTAAGGGCAACACTTTTGCTCGTGTGGTTTTAATAAATACTGAATTCATTTTTACAGATATTTTATTTATGACTTTGAATGCATCACTTCCAATCAGAATTTAATTTCATTACTATCAGTTCATTTTAAATGTGACCGTTTTGAGTCTTATTAACACTGGTATAATGTGAGAAATAATTTTTGAATATTGTTTTGCATCCATACAATTTTAAATAAAAATAGAAAATAAACTGTAAAATTAAAAATTTTAGCAATATATAAACAAAAATAATAATTTAAAATAAATAATTAAAATGGCTGTTTATCATGCATTTTTTTGTAACTTTGATTTAAAATTAAATTCCAAGATGATATCATATTTTTGATGATATTGGCCACCTCTAACTTGAAAAGAAAATACTCAGAGGTCCCGTACATGCTTATGCAATAGTAATGCAATGCAATAGTAGTGTACTTATTTTCTTGGTAACACAATATTGCAGTTTACAAGCAGTTGATGCCCCACAAATCACTGGTCTTAGCGTTTCCACGCGAGGATACAGAGAAACAGATATTATCCGATTTCTCTGCTGTTATGTGACCATTCAGCTCAGGAAAAACTCTTTTATTGATGTTGATATATCAGCAGCCATTTCCCAGGACAATTACATGAAGATGAAATAAAGCTGCACTGCATAGCCTTTAAAAACCCAAAGCTGCAGCAAAAAATCATGTAGATTAATAACCCTCTGAAGAGCTTTGACTGCGCTAAATTATAAAACGTCTCCATCATGATATGAAAGCTGCTTTTTCATTTCTAAGGCCAGAATCTTTAGGCTCCAAGTTCTTGTCGTAATAATTTGTATAGGTTATACTCTGCACAAAAGAAGAATTAATCTGTGACTTGATTCATTCGCTTTCAAAAAGGCAAAGTCAAAAAGCACCGGCCATTACCGTATGCATCTTCATAAATAACTTTCTTTATGGAAAGCTTTATTAAAATAGGCTCCAGAATTAAGTCAACAAGAGACAAATTGATACAAATAAAAGTTTTGGTGAGCAAATAAACCTTTATGAAACTACAACATATGGTTAAAAACAAATTGTGAGAACAATAATATGAACTTCATTGAAGTTATTGACGTCAAACAGTAAAAAAAAAAAAAATTGGAATATCTAACAACATTTACCACAGCAGTGCAGAACAAATGGTGTAGTATTTTGTAAATTTCACAATTGATTACAAAGAAATGGCAAGTGACACATTCAATTAAATGTGAAATTTTCAAGGAGAAAGACTGAAATAGTATTTTCTTGTAAAACGCACCCTTTCAGAATATTACAAAGTGACCTCTTTATGAGAGAATCATTGAGTCATTCACTTGAACGATTCATTCAAAACATTGATTCATTCAGAAACAAATCAAGTGAGTGAGTTATTCAATCAAATGATTTGTTCAAAAGCACTGATTCATTCCGGGAACGAATCTATTGACTCTCTACATGAGAAAATCAGTGATTCATCCACTTATTCTTTCAGGAATGAAATAGACACACACACACACACACACACATATATTATACACTGCACGGCCCCCCAAAAAAATCGCTGTATGGATTCAAAAAGGCAAATGCTTAAGAGTCTATGATTGGATCATTATTGCAGTGATTATTATGTTTTTTTAGCATGTTACATGTTTGTCAACAGTTCTAAGTTTTCATTTCTTAAACAACCAAGTAGGAAGACACATCATGGCCATATTCCAGGATGACAATGCCAAGATTCATCAGGCTCAGATTATGAAAGAAGGGTTGGGAGGGAGCATTAAGAATCATTTTCACACATGAATCGGCTCCTCTGAGTCTAGATCTTAAACTCATTGAGTCTTTGGGATGTTTAGGAGGAGACTTTACAGATAGCTGGACTCTTGCGTTGACAACACAAGATCTTGACCAAAAAGTGATGCACCTCTTGATGGAAATAACATCACAACATTGATTTCCATCAAGAGGTGCTTCAATTTGTTGCAACAAGGGTGTGATGAATTATGTGCTGATGTATTACATGTCCAAAATACGGTTAAGGCAAACAGCAAATATGAGCAAAAGTAATTGTAACCTTTGCAAACACTAACACTAATAACATAATCCCAAAACACCAGAGTATTAAGTTAAGCAAAAAAAAAATACTGTTGGTTTGCTTTCAGAGTCAAACAAACAGCTGGACATCTCCAATAACATTCATCTGACAGAAATCGATGTAAACAGGGGATTGTGCTTCTCTGTGCTCCGTTTCTTCCTGTCTTTGTCAACTGTGTTGTTTTTCTGACCCTCAATTTGCGCTGTCAGAAATGTTTCATAATTCCCTTGTTCTGTTCTCTGTCTATACTAAACGACTGCTTGCTCTGGGCCCTTATGGCTTCTCCAGCTTTGCTTTTCCAAAGAAGCGGCGTCTTAAAGCAAACCGACGAGTGAATGAGACCCTCCACAGCGTGAGCAAAGGGTAAAAGGTGACTCTTGGGTGCCAATCATCCCAATACGCTGGTCTACAGGAACGACAGACAATCTACGGTCGGCCTTAAACGTCCCGCGGTGCAGAAACGAGAATGAGTGTTTCTCTTTTCCAGGGCAAGTGGATCCTGACAGACGTCACCTTTTCAAAGGGAGCTGTCTACGGATTGAGCCCAAATAAAATTGTCACGCCACATGAGCTCTCTCCTGGAAAACCTCTCTTATAGAGTTGCGGCGTAGTGAACCGCCATCGAGCAGATATAATAGACATCACACTCGTCCTCTATCGCTCCGCAGCGACACGCCGGTGTGTACGCGAGTTCACCGGCATTCTCCGTTTTGATTTTATGCCCCGATCATACATATTTCCCTGCTCTGAGAATTGCACTCCACGTATTGATTCCAAGTCAATTTTATAGTCCAGTGGTCCCGGGGCTCGACTGCCTGGTTCACCCTGTCTCAGTCCGTATTTATGTTTCCACATGACATCTCGACGGAGTCATTTTCACGTGGACAATCACGTTACCAGGGAAACAGTCTCACACAATTGCTCTTTATGAGACAGAAAACATCCCTTCCCCAGCCGCCGGCCTCTTCCCGCGGCGTTGAGTGGCTCAGTGGAAATACTTACATATGCATTGAATTTGTGACACAACAATGTTTATTCAAAACGGCAAGCCGGGAGATTTCCGGACCCAGACAAACATCTTCATGGCATCATTAAGCACCACAAATCTTATTTGGTTTGTGCATGGCCAACAATTTTTCAAACGCATCTGCGGCACAATCACCACAAGAGAAATTTACACTCATCCCTCAGTTTTCTTTCTTGTTTCTAAACGAGCAAAAAAATAAACTTAAAACAGCCACAGCCAAAATTAATAAAAGTCATCTTGGTCTCTCTTTTTTTACTTTTCATGCACTGGGATTTATACTACTCCACCTTACTCTTGAAACTATTTATTATTATTCATTGAACAATACATTGCTTGCAATGTTCCTTATTTGCAATTGGCTTTTTGGATAAAGCATCTAAGTGACTAAATGTACACTACCATTCAAAAGTTTGGGCTTTTTAATGTTTAATGTTTCCGAAAGTCTGCATTTATTTGATCAGAAACCGTAATATAGTTGCCACTGGAAGGCAGAAGAAGATATATTTCCAACACAAAGGTTTAATGCTAATAATATAAATAATAGCAGGACAGGCAGCAACACACACACACACACACTATACACAACGTAGATCGGACAAAGACTGACTGTTTGAAACATTTCTTATTTTTTACCGACGTTGAAAACAGTTATGCTATTCATTTTATTGAGGAAATCGTGTAGCACTTTTTAAAGATTGTTTGATGAATAGAAAGTTCAAAACCGAGAGTCTATTTACTAGACATTTTCTTGTCTAAATAATGTTCTGTCTCAAATGCGGCCGCGCGTCTGTACGGTAAAGCTATTATTCATGCAACCCAAGGTGGCTTTGCTGCAGATTGTGTTATTGTGTTTCATCATGTCATAAAGAGTTTTCTGTTTACTTCTGTATGGTTTCATTCACTCATGCAACTGCAGATGGCCTTGGGCGCTCGTGTTCAATCTCTGTCTTCATTAAAGATGCTTCAGTATCATCTGAGGGTCTTTCGGCCCTGGATAAAGGCACTCGGTCTCTGGCCTCTTCTGGTGTTGTGAAACCTGTGCTATAGCTCCGGATTGTCAAATGAAACAGGACATTCACAGCAAACCTAAACAGTTCTCCAGCGTCCGCATGTTTCCTCTGAGGACTGCAGATATACGGCACTGTTAAGATGTGAGCTTGGATCTGAGACAGAAAATAAGGTGGAAAATGATATTAGTTTTTACTAGGGCTGTCAGTTAAACGCGTTATTAACGGCGTTAACGCAAACCCATTTTAACGGCGTCAATTTTTTTTATCGCGCGATTATTGGTCTTTTTGGCCTAGCAAACTTTGTAGTTTTTTTCACATGCTTTTGCAACAGGACGCGGCATGGCGCGGACGTTTTGTTGCTTCGTCGACCAAAGCGCAAGCGGATCTAGCTAGACCGAAAAACAAAACAACAGGCACGACGCACACACTTGTTTGGGTTTGCGAGCCGGCCAAATAGTAGGTTAACGTTACGTTTTGAGTGGATGACGAGCGCGAGACGCCGAAATGGATGCCAATAAGATTCTGAATGGAAAGTTTACTTTTAAAAAGTTGCCAAATGGTTCCATTGACGAGACCAAAGTGATCTGTGTGTTTTGTCGTTGTGAACTGAGCTATCATCATCGCAGCACGTCCAGTCTGAAATACCACTTGATGGCCAAGCACACACACACACACACACACAGCTGATGCGAATTCTCGTCAATATCAGGACCTCGTCAGTATTTATTTCACCCTTTTATTGATGGACAGTGTTACATTGTGTGAGAGATTATTTGCTCCAAGTGAGAATGTTAGTGTGAAATTGAACACAGTATATGCCAATGTTGTTTTCAATAAAAAAAACATTTGCACAAAGCAAGCCGATCCACTTTTCCGTGTTGATAAGAGCATTAAAATGAGAAAAAATAATGGGACAAAAAGAAATCAAGAGACATTTAGAATAGATTAAAATGTGCGATTAATTGCGATTAATCACGAGTTAACTATGACATTAATGCGATTAATCGCGAGTTAACTATGACATTAATGCGATTAATCGCGATTAAATATTTGAATCGTTTGAAAGCACTAGTTTTTACTTTTCAGAGCAATCCCACTTATTTGCAACGCTGCTATTTCGGGCATCCAAGTCCTATCTATAAAAGAGAGAATCCTGAAATCTCAAAAACTGCTGGCTGAACTCACAATTAAATAACTAAATCTGACATGAACTGTCACATAAATGTTGTTTATTATGCTCAAACAGTGCTAAAAAAAAAGCTTATATTTCAGGCTAGACCAGTGCTGCTCTAACACATCCAATATGCGATTTATTTTCAAAAAAGTTCAGCAAAAGTCATGTCTAGACGCTTGGTTATCATTCTACACACCAAACAACAATGCAGCACACGGAGTTAAGACTCAGGCAATTATTCCCTCTGTCTTACAGGTCTGGATCATCGCGCTGCCAGTCTCCACACATCTGCATTCTGTTTGATCCAATTTATAGAGTTGGGCTGAGAGGACAGCGTCTGAAACCAGAATCACAGTGGATTGCTCCACTCCACTTTATCTACTTCAGTTAAATTACTTCGGCATCAGATAGAACCCTCAGACTCGGAGAGGAATGACAAAAATGAGCAAGAGAAAGAAAAAGGCTTGGTTTCTGGGAAACAGTATAGCGTCATCCCAATTTAAGGTTATCTGATGCTCTTTCTTTGGTCCGAGCCACCAGGGAACAGATGCAGGAGCTTTTCCTCGCAGCGAGTTCTTCCGATGGCCACTGATTGACGGGGAACAATCAGCAGGGACACGGGATATTTTGGCAGTGATGTCTATCCGTCTTATCAAAACATGCATATGGATGAGAAAGTCTCTTGAGCTTTTTTTTTTTTTTTTTTTTTAACAATGAAAGGCACATTAAATATTGAAGATAACAAAACTGAAATCCCATAGAGTGTAACAGATTGTAGAAGTAAGATTGCAGAATTGCTGCATGCAAATGTACTCTTCATGCTGTGGTAGTGGTAGACTATCTGCCCTTAACTTTATTATGCTTTGACCCTGATATTTTCAATATAATTAATAATAGATCAAATATAGCAAATCATTTAATTAAAAATGTCAAATAAATGTAAAATAAAAATAAATGCATATTATAAAAACAATAGAAATAATAACATTATAAATACAGAATATTAATAAGCAATTTAGCTATTTTAATGTTGAAATATTTGTAGTCAACAAATTAACAATAAATTTAAAATACTAATAAAATTAACATATCTATTTTTTTTTTTTTTTTTTTTTTTTTTACTTTAACCATTATGATATTTTATCTATAACGAAATGTATTTTAATAATACAATTTTTTTTTTTTTGCATTCATTTTTTGATAATAGCAGTTTAACATCTGTCCACTGATTTCGGATTAGGTCTTAAAAATTAAAAAGAGGTTAATTTCAAAAGTACGACGTATGATTTTTACACGTGCATCATTGGGATCTCTGGGACCCTGAACAGTCAGAAAGTCAAGTCAATTTAACAGAAAACGAAGGTTAATTATGTAATTCAGAGCGGTGTACAACTCTCTCTCACAAAAGGTGAACCAAATAAATTAGCATTCCGGATTGGTCCACGGAAACTAATGGGATTTTCCAGAGGGCTGGTTTGAGAGAGGACCAGAAGTTAATGAATCAAACAACGAGGTGTTTGTGCCTTGACCGAACTCAACCGAGCTTCTCAAGGGCGACTTTGACTGTTTAGAGTAACATACTAACATACTACTCTTACACCTTATGTACGCAGTACACAGGACATATATTCACTGACTCTGTATGCATGATTTTTAACATCCCTATTTGACAAAAGGTACACAAAAACTGATTAAAAAACAACTGTACTTCCAAGATGATCAGTGGATGCTACGCTCGTGCAATCTGAGGAGCTCAATGCACGTGATAAGTATAGCACTACTAACTTTTTTTAATAGCAAGCACACTATGGAAGCTTGTAGCCACTGAATAAAAAATTTAAAAGGGTATTTCTGACTTTTTTCTCACAATTGCAAATTTATATCTCGCAATTCTGGCTTTTTTCTCACAATTGTGAGTTTATTTCTCGCACTTATGTCTTTTTTACTTGCAGTTCTTACTTTTGTTTTTGTGAGTTATCTCGCAATTGACTTTTTCTCAGGATTAGGTGATATAAACTCGCGATCGAGTGAAAAAAAAGTCCAAATTGTGAGAAAAAAAGCTCTAGATATAAACTCACAATTGCAAAGGAAAAAGTCAGAATTGCAAGTTTATATCTTGTACATCTATTGTATGGAAGCTTGTTTCCGCCACAGAATGAAAAATAAAAAAGGTAATTGCGACTTTTTATCTCACAATTCTGACTTTTTTTCTCACAATTGCGAGTTTACATCTTGCAATTCTGTAAAGAATTCTGTAAAGAATCTGACTTCTATAAAGTCAGAATTGCGAGATATAAAGTCAGAATTGCGAGATATAAAGTCAGAATTGCGAGATATAAAGTCAGAATTGCGAGATATAAAGTCAGAATTGCGAGATACAAAGTCAGAATTGCGAGATATAAAGTCAGAATTGCGTGATATAAAGTCAGAATTGCGTGATATAAAGTCAGAATTGCGAGATATAAAGTCAGAATTGCGAGATATAAAGTCAGAATTGCGAGATATAAAGTCAGAATTGTGTGTTATAAAGTCAGAATTGCGAGATATAAAGTCAGAATTGCGAGATATAAAGTCAGAACTGCGAGATATAAAGTCAGAATTGCGAGATATAAAGTCAGAATTGCGTGATATAAAGTCAGAATTGCGAGATATAAAGTCAGAATTGGGAGATATAAAGTCAGAATTGCGTGATATAAAGTCAGAATTGCGTGATATAAAGTCAGAATTGCGTGATATAAAGTCAGAATTGCGTGATATAAAGTCAGAATTGCGTGATATAAAGTCAGAATTGCGAGATATAAAGTCAGAATTGCGTGATATAAAGTCAGAATTGCGAGATATAAAGTCAGAATTGCGAGATATAAAGTCAGAATTGCGTGATATAAAGTCAGAATTGCGTGATATAAAGTCAGAATTGCGTGATATAAAGTCAGAATTGCGTGATATAAAGTCAGAATTGCGAGATATAAAGTCAGAATTGCGAGATATAAAGTCAGAATTGCGAGATATAAAGTCAGAATTGCGTGATATAAAGTCAGAATTGCGAGATATAAAGTCAGAATTGCGTGATATAAAGTCAGAATTGCGTGATATAAAGTCAGAATTGCGAGATATAAAGTCAGAATTGCGAGATATAAAGTCAGAATTGCGAGATATAAAGTCAGAATTGCGAGATATAAAGTCAGAATTGCGAGATATAAAGTCAGAATTGTGTGTTATAAAGTCAGAATTGCGAGATATAAAGTCAGAATTGCGAGATATAAAGTCAGAACTGCGAGATATAAAGTCAGAATTGCGAGATATAAAGTCAGAATTGCGTGATATAAAGTCAGAATTGCGAGATATAAAGTCAGAATTGCGTGTTATAAAGTCAGAATTGCGAGATACAAAGTCAGAATTGCGAGATATAAAGTCAGAATTGTGTGTTATAAAGTCAGAATTGCGAGATACAAAGTCAGAATTGCGAGATATAAAGTCAGAATTGCGAGATTTAAAGTCAAAATTGCAAGATATAAAGTCAGAATTGCGAGATATAAAGTCAGAATTGCGTGATATAAAGTCAGAATTGCGAGATATAAAGTCAGAATTGCGTGATATAAAGTCAGAATTGCGTGATATAAAGTCAGAATTGCGAGATATAAAGTCAGAATTGCGAGATATAAAGTCAGAATTGCGAGATATAAAGTCAGAATTGCGAGATATAAAGTCAGAATTGCGAGATATAAAGTCAGAATTGTGTGTTATAAAGTCAGAATTGCGAGATATAAAGTCAGAATTGCGAGATATAAAGTCAGAACTGCGAGATATAAAGTCAGAATTGCGAGATATAAAGTCAGAATTGCGTGATATAAAGTCAGAATTGCGAGATATAAAGTCAGAATTGCGTGTTATAAAGTCAGAATTGCGAGATACAAAGTCAGAATTGCGAGATATAAAGTCAGAATTGTGTGTTATAAAGTCAGAATTGCGAGATACAAAGTCAGAATTGCGAGATATAAAGTCAGAATTGCGAGATTTAAAGTCAAAATTGCAAGATATAAAGTCAGAATTGCGTGATATAAAGTCAGAATTGCGAGATATAAAGTCAGAATTGCGAGATTTAAAGTCAGAATTGCGAGATATAAAGTCAGAATTGCGAGATACAAAGTCAGAATTGCGAGATATAAAGTCAGAATTGCGAGATATAAAGTCAGAATTGCGTGATATAAAGTCAGAATTGCGAGATATAAAGTCAGAATTGCGAGATATAAAGTCAGAATTGCGTGATATAAAGTCAGAATTGCGAGATATAAAGTCAGAATTGCGTGATATAAAGTCAGAATTGCGTGATATAAAGTCAGAATTGCGAGATATAAAGTCAGAATTGCGAGATATAAAGTCAGAATTGCGAGATATAAAGTCAGAATTGCGAGATATAAAGTCAGAATTGCGTGATATAAAGTCAGAATTGCGAGATTTAAAGTCAGAATTGCAAGATATAAAGTCAGAATTGCGTGATATAAAGTCAGAATTGCGAGATATAAAGTCAGAATTGCGAGATTTAAAGTCAGAATTGCGAGATATAAAGTCAGAATTGCGAGATACAAAGTCAGAATTGCGTGTTATAAAGTCAGAATTGCGAGATATAAAGTCAGAATTGCGAGATATAAAGTCAGAATTGCGTGTTATAAAGTCAGAATTGCGAGATATAAAGTCAGAATTGCGAGATATAAAGTCAGAATTGCGTGATATAAAGTCAGAATTGCGTGTTATAAAGTCAGAATTGCGAGATATAAAGTCAGAATTGCGAGATATAAAGTCAGAATTACGAGATATAAAGTCAGAATTGCGTGCTATAAAGTCAGAATTGCGAGATACAAAGTCAGAATTGCGATATATTAAGTCAGAATTGCGAGATATAAAGTCAGAATTGCGTGTTATAAAGTCAGAATTGCGAGATATAAAGTCAGAATTGCGAGATATAAAGTCAGAATTGCGTGATATAAAATCGCAGTTGCGTGTTATAAAGTCAGAATTGCGAGATATAAAGTCAGAATTGATTGATATAAACTCACAATTATGTGTTATAAAGTCAGAATTGCGAGATGTAAACTCAATTCTCTTTATTTCTCATAATTGCGACTTTATATCTCGCAATTGCGACTTTATTTCTCATAATTGCGACTTTATATCTCGCAATTGCGACTTTATTTCTCAGAATTGCGACTTTATATTTCACAATTGCGACTTTATTTCTCACAATTCTGACTTCATATCGCAATTGTGAGATAAAACGTCGCAATTATTTGAATTTATTTTTTTATTCAGTGGCGGAAACAAGCTTCCATACTATTGTGAGGTAAAGAGTTACAATTGTCGTTATTTCTTCCGCGACGGAAACAAGCTTGCATAGTTCACAGTACTCAGGCTTGCACTGAACATAGACACGGAGTGTGTCCTGAGGAAACAGCACGTGAAGAAGAAGTGTTTCTCTCAGCTCTGCTGCCGAGTGTATCTGGAGATCAGGGAGAGATTGTTGGAAGCTACAGAGCTAGAAAGAAGAAAAGGCTATGTCAAATGCACAGGAGATAGCCACGCTATCTGACAAATTAGATACCTCGAGGACAAACACAAGTTAAAATACCTGACAGAGAAAAACAATTGCGAACGAGATTCCTACAATGCACTTTTTCTCCTGAGTTTAGATTTTTGGCTGTTGGTTATTTTGTGGTGTAACGTGTCGAGGATCAGCTTTAGAAAGGCTGCATTAAGCTGGCTGATATAAGGAGTGTGTCCGTCAGTCTGCGAGGGTTTGCAAACAGAAACACGTGTTTGCGCTCTCGCCCCTCTCTCTCCGCGCAGCGACTCGTTTATCTCCGCTGTCAGGTAAAGGGCAATGTATGCGAGAAGGTGAAACTTTCTCTCTCTGCCTCACAACTACTTCTTTAATAAGCTTGCCGTCATGAAGACCACACACAACTTCTGTGAAAGTGACGTACAGCAGGCCTCAGACACAAACACACACACTCTTCATGCACATTTAATCATTTCCTTGACAAATACGAGGAAACAACAGTTGCTGAGCGGTTCTCGACTATGTAGGACATCCTCGTGGTTTACGTCAAACACAAAGTTACACTGGAGGACCGAATGTCATTCGCAAGAATAGCTAATGAGCCGTTATTAATTGATCAAAACTGTCATATTTTGAACAATCAAAAAGTAAATAAGACTGCATGATTTAAAGGGTGGATTTTCTGGATTCAAAACAACTTCAATCAGCAGCTAATCTGTGACACTGGTAATTACTGTCAGTTCATAAAAACAAGACAACAATGGATGTGTGAAAAGCATTAAGAACCTCCTGGCAACCCCCTAGCAACGCCCAGACACCTATCACAAACACTCTAGCAACCATTTAGAGGACCTAGCAACAACCAAACTATCCAAAACTACAAAGCAACTCATAATATCGATACTTTCAATGGTTATTATCAGTAAGTAAAAATAAAACTAAATCTAATAAACTACGTTATGAAGCAGTAAAATAACTAAATATGTAAACACAAAAACTGAAAAAACTTAATAAAATATTGATTAAATGAGCATAAATATTTATTTTAAATAAATACAAAAGTACATGTGCATTACTAAAACGTGAATTAATTTCATTTTAATTAATTATTAAAAAATAAATATAAATTTTAAATAAAACCTGAAAATGACTGGAAATAAATAAACTAAAATTTAACAAATTTAATTAAATAAATTGTTAATAATAATACAAAAAAAATATATATATATATTATTAATTAATTGTATTTTAATTATTCGTTGATTTAATGAATTTAAGAAAAAAATTATTATAAATAAATAAACTAAAACTGAACAAACTTAATGAAACATTTTTTTTACATAAATATAATATTTTTAAAAAAATTACAAAAGAACATACATTATTCAAAAACATATTCATTAAATTAATAAAAAATAAATACAAAATAAAAATAAAAACTGAAAATGATTGGAAATACATAAAAACTAAAACAAAACAAACTTAATGAAATAAAGAAAAAATATATTTTATTTTAATTAATTAATCAAATCATTATTGAAAAAAAACTCAAATTTAAAAAATGTAATATCATTCAAAATATTAATAAAAACTACAATAATATAAATACAAAAATAACAGATACTTAACAATAAAATATACATAAAATCAGTGCACTTTATTTAACATTTACTCAGGTGTAATGGCCTCACCGTACGTTTACTGTAAATGCATTACAACTTTTGCTTTTCACAAACTGAAAGATGAATTGAAATAATTTTCAGTGATAATTGACAGCTTGTATTCATCTGTTAACCTCTCACACTGCAATACAGCTCCACATTTAAAGTTACGGAAAGCTGAGTGCAGATGTCTAAATATGAGTTTGCATTGTTTACTGTTCACTGAAACTGAATAACTCCAGGCAATACTCTTATAATTGAAGAACACATTTTAGTCTCATTCTGCAGTTAATGAAGGCTGCACGGGAAGAACACACTGCCGTCAGTGCAATGATGTGTACATTATGATAGCCATGGGCACTAACAGCTTTATGAATTTATTCAATGCATTTTGCTTAAATAAAAAGTCCAAACAAACAGGCCTCAAGGAGAAGCTTTGGCTTCGGCGGATGCTGCGAGTTTAAAGGTGACGGCACTATGTTTAACGCTTGATTTACGCCTGAGCGTTTAATTAGAAGATTGCAGCGCTCGTGTGACGGGACACATAACACATGGTCTTATGGATGCTGCAGTTAATTACTAAGAGGTTATTCATCTTCAATGCCCTCACACTGGTGAAGCCTAGGGTTGAATACATAATCGGCTCGCTGAAAAATGACGCTGCCGTGATTCTCATTATGATGTAATAGCTGAGCTTCTGATGCTGCTCACACACACATCACACGCGTGTACATTTCTGGAATCAGAGATAAATGAACGGGCAGCGTTTCAATCCGCATGTCCATTGATTTTCAAAGCAGAACGGATTCATCAAACGATTCATAACCATTTACTTCTTATTTTCTAACTTAACAATTTAAGGAGTCTTTTCGAAAAACACAAAATATTCCTTAATTCATATTATCTTTTTTCTTAAGAATTCAAATTCTTAAGAAAAAAAAAAACAATCTTGATCAAATTCATCATAAAAAAAAACGTTTAAAGTTGGGGTGGCCTCGCGCTTGTTTTTAACTCTTTAAAGCGAAAATATTTAATTTGTTTATTAACATTAATATTAATACGAAACATCTCACATACAATCAAAAGATGCTTGCAACTTAAAAAGTTAATTGATTTGAAAAAAAAATGATTTTTTAACTAACTTATCTTAACAAAATATGTATTTTACAATAAGTGAATATATGCAGTATATATCCTGTTCTGAATTAGATTACAAAACTGTAAATCATTTTTTATTTATTATTTAATAACAATAGCATGGGTGAAGGGTCTGAACTATAAATACTTTTTGCTCAGGAATAAATTAAATTAAATTAAATAATGACATTATCTGAAATAATGAAATTAAAGGAAATGAAATGAAATAATGAAAATCAATGAAATGAAATGGAGGGATTGGTCAAGGACATATCCAGTTCTTCTGGAGTTCACAACATTCCTTTTGACTATTTGTATTTTAATATTTTAGAAAACAGCAATATAATCCTCATGTATGATCACTGTGGTCACACCACCAGATGAGCAGCTGATAATGCTCTCCACATTTCCTGATCAGAAACATGTCATGTTTCTTTATTTTGGAGGATAGACAGTGAATAGAGAATAGTCCATGATCCCTGTCTCTGGGAGTGTGTGTGGGATTGGGTCTGACGGTAGTGTTGAGTGAAATGAACCCGCTGTTGTAGGTCAGAGTCGATGGGTCACAAGGTCCACGGTTATATATTGACTTTCTATTACTTGAACCTGCATGGGGAGACGGTAGCGTAGAGCGGTCACACACACACACAAACAAAACCCACACATTAGCACAACTACAGGGTTAGAATCAAGAACGGGTACTAATTAAAAATAAAAATTATGACAATCTTGGTTTTTGGACATCTGTATTTATAGAGCCTACTAAAACTGTAACTCCTTTACTGAATCTACAGCTCTACGCAACAATAAATATTGTAACTTCTTATTTTAAGTTGTGGTTTTCAGTATGGATTGAATGTGAAAGACTAATAATAGACATTAAATATACAACGCATCTTTCTATTTCTGGTTCCACACACAACATACAAACATACAACACAGCCAGTGTAATCCGAATGAGTCATATGACACTGTTCTTCTAAAATGTCTCACTTCACTGAATCAGTCCGAGCGGTTACTGAATGAACATCTGACTCACTCACTGAAACACAACATTTATTTTGGGTGATGTCAGATTTTGAATGTACTATTACGCCAAAAAAAGAGGGAAAAAAAGAAATATTTACAAAAATATATATATATTTATTTAATATTAATTTTAACAAAAAAACGAATTTTGATTAATAAATATGGGAGTGTGTGTGTGTGTGTATATATATATATATATATATATATAGTGTGTTAAAAATACAAAAATAATCGCTACTGGAAATAAGTGGAATCTGAGTCATTTCCATCTTGACTCACACTACACACACAAAAACTGCGGTCCACTCCACAAGACCTGTCCAACACACAACAAACACTCTTTTCCTCCACCTCAGGAAGAAAAGCCTCTTTTCCTGTGCTCTCGCTCTTTCATCGACACAGTCAGAGCAACAGTTAATCTGGATCCACATCCGTGTGCGGATCGATCGCGGCTCACATCACCTGTGGCTTCATTTGGCCTTGTGTAACAGCTTTAGAGCTGCTCTAAATCAAACACAACCACACTCACACACTCTCTCTCACACACTCACACTCTCACAAACACACACCGCAGCATTAGTCCTTCATCTGGACTGAATTCATCTGGTCAATGGACAATCTTTTTCTTTAAGAGCAAGATGTAAAAAAAACAAAAAAAAACTCATTACCATACCTGGCAATGAAGCAAAATTCATAGTTATATGGTTATTTATATAATCATCCAAAGGTTTGGGGTCAGTAAGATTTTTTTACGTTTTTGAAAGAAGTCTCTTTTGCTCAACCATTTTGAATTTATTTGATCACAAATACAGTAAAAACAGTAATATTGTGAAATATTATTACTATTTAAAATACCAGTTTTCTATTTGAATATACTGTAAAATATCATTTATTCCTGTGATCAAAGCTGAATTTTCATCAGCATCATTACTCAGTCGTCAGCGTCACATGATCCTTCAGAAATCACTCTAATGTGTTGATTTGCTGCTCAAAAAACCTATCTGATTATTATCAATGTTGAAAACAGTTGTGCTGCTGCTTCATATTTTTGTGGAAACCGTGATTTTTTTCAGGATTCAGATGAATAAAAATAATTTATTTAAAATAGAAAGCTTCTGTAACGTATTATAAATGACTTTACAGCCACTTGCTGAATAAAACGAATGATTTATTTTTAAAAACAATCTTACTGACTCCAAAGTTATGAATGGTCGTTTGTGAGTCTATATGTTTATAGAATGAGTTTTTTATAGTTATCACAGAACTGATTTGCATGTAACGACACTGCTCGTAATTTAAATCATTTATCATGTTCCAGAATTGCTGACTAAAGGCCTTTTTTTTACTTTCCATTTGACGCGATAAAGTGTTCACTTAAACTCATGTTCATTTAGTCGTCTCTCACACACAGAGGTGACGCAGTGTTTTACCGCAGTATCTCCACACCTGATTTTACCATCTGCTTTTCTGCATGCCAGCAGATGGTATTTATGAAGTATTTCGCAGAATAAAACGCTCGCACCAAAATATGCAATTAATGTCCGTGTTCAGCAGAGTGCTCGGTGGTGCTGCGCATCTTTAATAGTGCAATAATTGATGAGCTACTGTGTGTTTTGCTTAGCCTTCATCAATATGGCCCCTACAGTAAGTGTTTAAGGACAAACTCAAGCCGACTCTAGCGCTGCTGCGATTTGCCCTCGGCCACTATATGTCTCCATGTCAAACTAAGATTTAACGCAGACATTCCTGGTCTGGGAGCGAGAAACATGAGGTCACGTCTGTTGAACGTCCAACCATCTACACACACTGACGTGTGAGGGCTTGCACAGTTACGCGAAACAATGTGAATGCAGCCCGATTTACTTGACCTTAAACATTTCCCATTTGGATTCCCTCTCAGAATAACCTTAGGCTGTGTTGTTTTTGAAGAAAGTCTCTCCTGTGAATGAACGTTTGCAAATCATCTCTGCTGATAAAACCCTAAAAAGGCACTTGTGCTGCCTTGCGTAACTAGTCTTCTGTTTGGTCCGATAATAATGCCTGTTTTAATGCATCATTTGGAGTGAACGTGTTGAATGCACAGAGAAGAGGGGGGGGGGGGAGAGAGAGAGAGAGAGAGAGAGAGAGAGAGAGAGAGAGAGAGAGAGAGAGAGAGAGAGAGAGAGAGAGAGAGAGAGAGAGAGAGAGAGAGAGAGAGAGAGAGAGAGAGAGAGAGAGAGAGAGAGAGAGAGAGAGAGAGAGAGAGAGAGAGAGAGAGAGAGATCATGAAATGAACACAGCTCCCCCATCTGGCCAAGACTCAGCACTGCAACAAAACATTAACTAGAGTGCAATCAAATGAGTTATTCAAGTAATAGGGTCTGTACACACACACACACACACACACACAATTCTATATCTATTCTCAGACTTTTGGACCCCATTATAACTACCAGATGATCTGCAAAAACACCTGTAGGAAATACAGATTAAAAAATGGTAGCTTAAATAGATCTTAACACCAAAATATAGGATATACACTACATTTCAAATGTTTGGGGTCAGTAAGATTTTTTTTTTTATTTTATTTTTAAGAAACTAGTACTTTCTTTCTACTGGTAGCCTACATTAAATTGATCAAAAGTAAAAGTAAAGTCTGTTGCAAAAGATTTCTATTTAAAAAAAAATTGTTCTTTTGAACTTTCTATTCATCAAAGAATCCTGAAAAAAAGAATGTATCACGGAAATATTATAAGCACAATAGCTTTCAACATTGATAATAGCAATAAATGCTCTGGAGTAATGATGCTGAAAATGCCATCACAAAAATAAATGACATTTTTAAAATATATTCAAATAGAAAACAGTTTTTTTTAATTGTAATAATATTTCACAATATTGCTATGTTTACTGTATTGTTTAATCAAATAAATGCAGCACTGGTGATTAAGAGAGACTTCTTTCAAAAAACAAAACATTAAAATATGTTTATATTTTTGAATAGTATTGAATGTCTAAAAATAAATGTATATCTGCTTTAATTTACATAAAATGTACCCAATTTATTCAGACCCCAGAGGGTTAAAACACACAAAAGGGCATTCAACTAGTGTGATAATTATAAACCTTATTGCATTGGTTCACTTGACCAGTTAAAAGAATCATTAGCGCCCTCTAGTGTCAAACATCTATTAATAAAAAAGCAAAATCTGTTTTCAAATTGCAAAATTGCAGCGTGTCTTAGTTGCCAAGAATAAACTGCAAATATGTGACTACTAAGTATGAGGCCTGGGGAAGGTAATCGGGGGTAACGCCACTTCCCAGCGTCCCACCACACACACACACACACACACACGCCCTGAGGAAACGGGAGCTCAGGGAGCCGAGGGAGAGCCGGGCACTGGAGTGCGGTGTCTGTGGGAGCGTGAGGCATTAATCCTGGAAGTGGATGCGGTCGCCCACATGCTCGCTGTAATCATTTATGCTAAACAGACTGAAGAGGAGAAATGGGACGGCGTAGCAGAGGTCACTCATTTACAATGCCTTTTGTGTTACAAAATAAAGCCTTCAAAACATCAAGTAAAGGGTTATGTGTGCTCATTCTTTATTTATGGGGAGTGATTTTAGAAGCCTTAAAGGGATAGTTCACACAAAATCTTCTTTCCATTCCAAACTACAGATTAGACTCGAGTCACAGTGAAAGGCAAGATTATAAACAATTTAATTTAATCATTTTTTTTTATTTAACCACAAAAAAAAGTGAAAACTTTGGGTGAACTATTCATTACGCTATTTTTTGTTCTTTATCCATGTTCAGTTTGAGGTATGAGACCCAGAGGCAACTGACAACTCAAAACATTGCAAACAAACACATAAATAAATAAATAATATTGAATATCATGTTGATCGTTCGAGTAGATATTATTAAAAAATATCTTTCAGTACATCAAATATATTATATTATGTCTGTTAATAACAATAATTGCAACAAAATGTATTTTTATAATGTAGAAGTACAGCACTGCCAACTGTTTTAGTCTGTAATGCATCTGGGTAGTGTTTTAATAAAGAAAGTAGGTGGATAAAATGGATCAGAATGTAATAAATAAATGAAAAATTCTTTGAGAACAAAAGTAGACAGCGATGAGAGGTGCTATAAGGTGACCATGGTCATATGGGTTGATGAAAGAACGTCTCACACATAGATATGTCAGTATGATTTCATTTCTGCTCTTCACAATAACCCTGAATCTCACAGGAGCTCTGAACTCTT